>NW_026057578.1:185120-231633 GCF_023721935.1 Panthera uncia | reverse complement strand
ATTGTAACCTTATTCAGGAGGTTCAGGGCTCTGGTATGTGTGGTGGGGTGGGAGGGCTGCACAGAGTTTGGAAGGTTCCAAGCTGCTCTTACCCATGAAGGCTAGAATATCTAGAGCTTGAATTGGGTTGGGGTCCAGGGAAAGGTGAAGCCTTGGGACCCTGGGCAGAGCTGCTAGGTCTGCTAGGTCACATGGGCAGTCCTGGGCTGACCAGGCACAAAGCCCTGAGGCCTCTGTTCTCTGTGGTTGTCCTTGTGGATGTATCCTTCAGGCATCTGCCCCTTCAGCCATCCTTCCTGCTCCCCCCTGCCCTTCTGGCTTTGTTCATGTTCTCATCAGATGCCTCCTGCTCACTTCAGGACTGGGACTAGCAGCTGAGTCTCATCATCCCTCCCACCCCCATTCTACCTTTCATCCTATGGTGGGGCCCTTCCTCACCCAGAGGCTTTCACTAAGAACCCTTTCTCAGTGAGCTCCCACTTGAGGAAGCCACCACTGAAGCCTCTCTTTGCGGTACCGAAGCCCCAGCCCTTTGGGGCCACATCTACAAGTCAAGAACAACAATGTTGGCCTTGTAGGGGGTCCATGCACGCAGCTGCGTGACACCTAGCATAGATAGGATGTCTCTTGTTCTTCCTTCTCAGGGGCTAGACCTGTGGATCAGGTAACCAGTAAGCACACCCTGCTTAGCTCCCTTGGTGGGGCGAGTGTGTTTGTTGGGATGACAAGACAGCGTGCACCAGGCTCCGTCTCCCACTACTAGCCCCATGGAGAGCCCCAGCTGCCCTTTCCCTCTTCTGGGATCTGGGGCCCCGGCTGGGATGGGAGGCCCTAGTCACCCCCGGCCCTCACCCCAGGGCACTGCATGTGCGGCTGGGGACTGACAGTCTGTCCCTTTACTCACCCAGGAATCTGTTCCTGTCGCACCCAGAGTGTGGCATTGGCCCCAGGCTCTTGGTCTCCAATGCTGGGTGTGGCTGGAACCACCCCAGGGTCAGCGTGTCCTGGGCTCCAGCTTGGGTTTCTCATGACTGAGTCTTGGGAGGGAGTACTTCTCCTGAGGTGACTAGGCTGTTGTTCTCAGACCTCAGCCTGTGGCCAACCAGTACTCACTGGCTCCAAAATCCGTTCCTGCTTCTGTGGGGGTTGGACATTCAGGCAAGGATGTTTCTCCCCCAGGGCTCTGCTGGGGAGCTCCCCTCCCCATGAACCCATCTTGACATTGTGGGCTGTGCTCTCGTGGCCGCTAATAGGCGGGCGCCACCAACCCAGCCTGCCATGGCAACCGCCCGCAGCCTCCCTCTCTGTCCAGGCTCTGGGCAGCTTTATCTCTGAGGCCATCTGTTCTGAGAGCAGAATTCCAGAGCCATTTAAACAGAGCCTGGATCAGGGCAAGGAGTGGAGCCCTCCACCCTCCCACGTGTGTGCACATGCGAGAAAACACACGCCTGAGCACACACTCAAGAACGCAACCACACACACTCACACCACATGCATGCACACGCACGCACACGCAGATGAGGCACGAGTCTCGCAGAGATGCAAAGATAGAATCCAGGCAGGCTTCCACCCGGCCCTCACTTGCTCCTGGGCCCTAGTGGCCTGTTTCCTTTCCTCACCTCTCTCCTTTCTCTCCTTTCCTTACCTCTCTGTCTGTCTGTGCATCCGAGCCCATCTGATTTCTGCCTCACCTCTCTGCCTTTGTCTCTCCTTCATACCCACAGCGGTCTCCTATTTTGCTTGTCTATATCCATCTCTGTGTCCCATCTCCTTGACCTGGTCTCCAGCCCCTTGCCTCTGGGGCTGTTCTCTGTCTCTCTCCCACCAGTCCAGCTGATCTCTTCCTCTTGCCTTCTCTGTCCTCACGAGGCTTCTGGTCCTGTTCCTGGTCCTGGGTGTGCCCAGAACAGTCAGGCAGAGCCAGCTGCTTGCTCATTCCCCAGGTCTGGACACTTCTGCTCTCCCTTTCCTCCCCTGCTCTGCCCCAGGATGGTCAGAGGTCGGGGGCTATCAGACACTGCTCTCAGCTTCCTGGGTTCCCCATGCCCTGGGGTAGTCTGCCCGTAGCTTCCTCTGTGACCCTTCACTGTCTGGGCATGCGGTACTCAGCCTCTCTGGGACCACCCCGGTTCTTTCTGAGGTCTGACCTGAGTGCTTGTGCTGTGGCAGTGCAGTGACCTTCCCTTCTGGGGCTGAGCACTTGGTAAATCTGCTGAGAGCTGCCCACAGACAAGCAGACAGGGGAACCAAAGGGGTAGACCTGGGGGGCTTCTTGGGCACATGTATTGGGCGGGGCTCTGTTGGAGCTCACTGGAAGCCTGAACTTCCAGGTGCAAGCCTGAACTTCCAATGGCCATGATCTGAAATGCCTTCCAGGGCACCTGGCTGGCTCAGTCGGTGGAGCATGTGACTCTTGATTCCAGGGTCATGAGTTCGAGCCCCATGCTGGGCGTGGGGCCTACTTAAAAACAAAAAAAGAAGAAAAATGAAATGCTTTCCCAGCCTGGGCATCTGTGGTCCTTGGAGACCATAACAGGCCCAACAGGGAAGGCCCTACTCTACCTATTCTTCAATCATGTAGTGCTGAACACTGGGGCCTGTTTAAGTCTCAACTAGGAATATACCTGTGGCTGGGCCTTCTAGGGGTCAGGGTGACTGTGCCCAATGCTGTCCTGGCTTCTGTTCAAAGGAATGGAGGTACCGCGACTGCACAAAGCCCCTGGGAGAGCCTGGGGTGGTGGCTGCATGCACAACTGGAGAAGTATCATACAGACAGAGCTCTCCCTGGGGGTCTGTAGGTCACACAGGCTCTTGTGAAGGCCCTGGGCACACTTTAAGCAGGGGTAGGGTGGGGCAGGTGGTGGATGGTGCATGGGGGGTGGAGGAACCTTGAGGACCACTCCCTGCAGCCCCTCAGGCCTTCAGAGAGTACATTCTTTGTCTCACCTGACTCTGAGCTTGTCCAAGTGGTTTTGTCACGTGATGGATTATGAAGCTGTTTGGTTTTAGTAAAGAAAACAGCACCAGTGTTCCCAGACTCCCCCCTTTGTGACTTTAAATAACCATTCTTAATTAATTACATCCAAAGGATGCATTTTCCCAAAGTTAGGGAGTCCTAACCAGATGGCATCTGTGGTGCCAGGAAGGAGCCTTTCAGACTTTCAGGGAAGGGGTCTCCAAGGTTGAGAGGCCAGGGGGTGTGAGGGGATGACCACTAGCCAACACGTATGGGCCCCACCTGAGGACCCGCAGGGAAGGTGTCCCAATTGCTCTGGCTTTGCAGATGAGTAAACTGAGTCATGGAAGGGTTTGATAAGAGGTCACTTCTCTGCAAGCACATCATCACTGTAGATGAGAGACAGTGACCAACCTGGAGGGACTGCCCACCCTGCCCTGCAGCCTCTGCAGCCACTTCGGTAGCCTCCACTCCCACTTGCCTCTGCTCTGCCTCCCACCTGCCCGTTTCCCCCGCCTGCCGCTGTTCTCCCTGCCTCCCCACACCTTCACCAGGCTCTCTCAGTACCACCTCTAACCAGATGACTCATCTTTTATTTCCAGACTGATCTTCGCCCTGAGCCTCAGACTAGAGCCCACATTCTGGGGAAAACAGAGCTGCCAATTCCCACAAACCTGCTCCCCCTGCCACAGCTCCCCTTCTTAGTAAGTCAGCTTTGCCCCCAACCAATAGCTCAGGCTACAGCCTGGAGTCCCACCTCACATCTAGACCCTCAGCAGCCTGACCTGGGGTACTCTTGCCCTTGGACCACCTGCCTGTCCATTTCCTGCCAGTTGACCTCACTGGAGCCCTCACTGCAGGTGTGGAGACATTCAACCAGTCACAGGGCTATGAGGGGATAGGGGGTCTGCCAGATCTGCCTCCCCCTGGCTCCAGGATAGTGAAGCCTGACCCCCCAACACCTATTCCTCCAGCTTGCAAGACAGCCTTGGAGTGCCCGGCACCCTTGCTGGCCTGAGCAGATGGTTTTCATCACCAATAGGCTTTATTTAAGGGTGAGTCTATGAAGACAGAGACTGGGAGTTCCTTTTCTCAGCCATATCACGTGAGAGGCCACTTTTGAGAGCTTCTGCTCTAGAGGAATGCTCTGGAAGACATGGGGCTTCATGTACCCCTCTTACCTTGCAGGGGTCCATGCCTGGGGCCCTTCATAGCCTGGAGAGCCCCACCCAGCCCTATCTTCAGGCCTGCTTCAGAGTCAGTGAATGTAGGACTCCTGTTATGGGCCTCAGCCTCCACGCACTGTACCCAGGCCTCCACCTGTGGGAGGTAGACACCTGCACACAAGCAGGCCAGTACCTAGAGCTAAGGATGGGATGGGGCTTCCTAAGGAGGTGACATCTGAGTTTCCTCAGGGGTAAGTGGGAGCTTCCTCCCAGCATCAGGGAAATCTAGCAGAGGGGATGGCCAGGCTCTGAGTTGGGAGTGTCCAGCCAGGTCCGATCATTGTGCCAAAGGGTACTGGTAGGCAGTGACGGGTCATAGACATGGAAGGAGGCAAGAGGGGCCATGCCAGAAAGGCCTCCTCCACTCCCACCCTCCACCTCCACTCCCCCACCATCCCCACTCTTGGTCTGGGGAGCAGTTGAAGGTCCCAACCCAAGTTCCTCCCCTTGTCCCTGCAAGTTCCATACCTCCTAACTTTACATCTCTGAGGGAGTTGGTTCCTGGCCCTCCCATTCACCTTCCTTCACCCCTCCCCACAAGCCTTTCCACGTGGGTGGTAAGTAGTCCATAGTTCAGGGGCACAGGGGCCTGTCCCCTTGGCTCCCATTGTGTTAGGGGGAGGCTATGACTCTGGGGAGTCTGGACCTGATCCCACCCCACCCCATCCAGCCTGGTCTTCCACCAGGTTTCTGGCCTGACTCCAGTCTGGGGTGCAGCAAAGAGAAAGGGAAAGTAGGAGGAGGAAGGGGAGGGGAGAAGGAGTGGAGAAAGAGTGTGGGGAGAGGGAAAGTGGGAAGAGCCCCTCCTCTCCCTCATTTGTTTGTCCCCTGGCATGAGGGGGCTTCCTCTTTGCTTTTCCCCCACCTGCAGGCGGGGCTCATTGTCTGGGGTCTCCAGCCCATTGTGTGGGGAAGGGAGCCTCATTGGCAGGGCATCAATTTGTGATTATCTGCTCCCTGGCCCTGATTGGCTGCATGAGAAGGAGACTCCCCAGGGCCCTGTGACACAGAAGTTTGTGTAGCAACTTTTTCCAGCATGATGTGACCGTGTGTCCAAGCTTCGGAGTGGAGGTGTGCCCGCCCAGCCAGGATGATGCTCTGTGGGACCTTCCTGGGTGCGTACCTTTCTCCAGCCCTGCGCACCCCTCCCTGGGCCTGTTCACACATTTCTGCCTGGCTGCCAAAGGGACTAATTAGCTGTGTGTCCGTCAGCACTCTGTGCTCTTTTCTGGGCAGCTGAGGAGGTGATAGACATACGCTTGTTCCTGAGCGAGGCCAGGGTCCTTGGCCTGATGCCTCTCCTTTCAGCTGATTGTGTGGCTTGCAGACACCCCTGTTAAGGCTGCCCTGTTTGTGGGCTTGCCTTCAAAGGTTGAAGGTGAGAAGGACAGTGGGTGGGGGGAGGTGTATGTGTGCAGGTGTAGGGACCATGAGACTCTGGGAGAAGGTGGGGTGGAAAGAAGGCATGTGTGTATGCTGACCAATATGCACCTGAGACTAACTGTAGTAAAGGGGCTTTGGCTGGGACTGCTGCTGTTTGTGTTCCTAGCATGTGCAGAGTTGTCCTGTGTGTATGTGTGTGTGTGTGTGTGTGTATGCGTGTGTGTGTGAAACATTAACACAGTGTTAGAGCAAGAATTAGTGTGTGAGCCCCACAATATCCCCCCAAATTTGTATGTCTTCTTAGTATGTATGTTCACACAGTGTCAAAGGGTTCGTGTGTTTGATGTTCCAGCATAAAACCATCACACAATATGAGCCAGAGAGAGAGAGAGAGAGAGAGAGAGAGAGAGAGAGTGTGTGTGTGTGTGTGAAAGGCTCACAACCCAGCAAGTGTGAGACAGGCAGAGTCAGCCCAGGGTGTTGGTAAGAGAGGCTCTCGGTTTTGTTTGCTCCATCTGCCAGAGCCTGCCTGGGGCAGCGGCCCCCTCGCCCTCAGCTGTTCCTATACAATATTAATGCTGACCATCTCGGCTCCACACACAACGGCCCTAATTGTCGTCTGCAGCTTTAAGGCGGGCGCCCATCTGCAGGGAAGCTTTCAGAAGGAAACAAGAAAACTCTCACCCCCAGCTGGTCACCGGAGAAGGTGCCAATTACAGATGCAGAAAGTTTAGACCAAAATTACTTGAAAGAGTTTTTATGAAGCAAATGAACTGACACTTGGAATGTCTGTGTGCAGATTTGCACAAGTAATTACATTTTATTTGAAATGATCTTACCAGCTAAGCAATCATTAAGCCTGCTTCCCCCACCTCCCACAAAGCACTTCCTTAGCAAGCAGTCACAAGTTTGGTTTTGCAAATCTCCCCCTTTTCTCCCTGTGTGGAGTTAGGAGGACCCTCCAGTCGGACGGATGTTGTTCCCTGTGGATCTCCCAAACTTAAAAGTCCTATGCAACTTGCCGACAGATTTTTACCAAATAAAGCTTAAAGAACAATATACTCCATTCTTAGTTATGGAAAAGAAAATATGTTATGATTAAAAGAGTCCTGGCAGTTTTCCACCCTGTATAAGAAAGTTTTCAGTTATGCCTTGCTGTTGTCCCTTGCAAGCAGGGCCGGGGGACTTGGGTTAGACTTGCTTCTCCCAGCCCGGAGTCCCGACAAGACTTCAGTGTGCTGAGAACAAAGGGCCTGGCTCCAGGGGCGGGAGCGCTGTCCAAAGTGCTGATCAGACCGCAGGCGCGTCCGCACCCACCGCTGGGGCTGAAGGAAGAAGCCAAACCTTAGCAAGTTGCCGGCACAGTCCCTTCCCTGCTCCTTGCCTGTAACCCCTCTTTGTTCTCTAGATGGAGTCAGCTAAAGATTTTGAACCTTTCCTCATCAAAACCCATCTTCTGAAACGGCTCATTCAACTGTAACCTCCCGGGGCTTCTCTCCAGGTTCTTGGAACAGGCAGCGATTTGAAATTTCCAAGCAAATCATTCAGAAATGCTCACCCGAGCAGCCTCAGGTGGAGTCCGAAGGGTCCATTCCCGGCCACCGGAGCTACACACCTCAGGAAGCCGTGGTTGCTCAATGGGGGAGGTGTGAAATGCTGAAAGGCAGAGGTTTGCACAAGTACAATTTATGTTACCTGGAAAAGAGTTATGCTGCACCGGGGCCTTTGGTTGCACATACTGATCTCTCCCCGTTGTTGATTCTGTTTGTTGTTGTTCTCTAAGTTTGACTGTCACATATCTGAATTAAATACTTTCATGAAACACTGGGTATTGTTGGGGAATACGGCTGATTCAGCACCGGCCCTCCCTTTGATTCTATCTTCCTCGCGGAACAATGGCGTGCAGGGCTGCCCGAGCCTGCAGCCTGCCGATAAGAGTTTAATAGAATTTCTGAATGCCAAAGGTTTGGGATGTAAAATATCCCAGCACTCACAGCGTGTCCAGAGGAGACAGAAAATGGCTTTTCAGGAGAGCTCTCAACTGAATATGTCCTTCTATGCTAATGGATGTGAGCTCACAAAAGAATAAAAACAATGGTAGGCAGTCATTGTAGGAGCCTCAAACTGTTCTCATTTGGCTAATTAATATTTCATCCTCAGTTTTACCAGTGAACGCTTGCGTTTATTTCCTTTTACTCAGTTTAAAAGATTGCCCCGAGTACATTATGCATTTTGTTTGTTGAGAATAATGTGTGTGTATATAAGAACTGAACATACTTGCTTTTAGTATGAAGCTCCTTGGTTTACGTGTAATGTGGCAACAACACTGCGTGTTAAAAATAATCGCTTGCGGAAGAGTTTCAGCTGATTTTTAGAACATGCTTTCTCTGAGGAAGCTAACTGTCTTCTCTCTAATTCATGCTTTTGGTAGCCTGAGCTTTTTAATGCTGATTAAGTTGCCGGGGTGGGGGTGGGGGTGGGGGTGGGGGTTGTGTTCCTGCATAACGAACCAGGAAATGATATTTACTACGTTGAAATCTCTGCCCTGAACTTCAGAGCCAAGGGCTGGCCTGCTTTTGCACTGGTCTGAGGCAGCCGCTCTTCACAGGCATCTAAAACCCAGCTTGTGTCCTGTCTCACGGTACAGTTTCTAACAAACTGATTATGATAATGAACGTTTGTTTGCCTGATTTATCAGGCAAGTTTGGAAGGAAGTTTGGATAGTAAGCAAGAATACCCTGGCTCTCACTGAGGTAGTTCCTGCATTTATCCTTGAAAGTGGAAAACAATTCGGCTGTTTGAGGAGTAGGTGGGCAGTTCCATTATGTGTGTGATGCCTTTTCCTCCTCTCGATTTTCATTGGATAGCTCCTTTCAGGCAGTTGAAAAAGACTCAAAAAGAGCAGAGAACTTGAGCTGTGTGTTTCCCTCTGGTTGGGATAAGCTTAGTGACTTTAGGGCATAGAGTACTTGTGCCCAAGATCTCATTAAGAGGATTTTATTATTTTAAAACTTAAACCAAAAATGGAATGTGTGATAAAAGAAAAAATATCTTTTCCTGATCTATTCTTTGTGTGTATGCCTTTATTTTTGGGTCTGTGGTCATAGGTACCTTTTACGAACTTCAAAAAAACCAAAACAAAACACACATATCCTTGTAAGTCACTGATACTTGAACATGCAGATGAACCACTATGTAACCCTCCTGGTTCATCTGAGTAATAAATTCTGCAGTCCATTCTTTATGATGGTAGGTCATATTCCTAACCACCAATAAATATTGTAAAGTACTTTCGCTGCAGCCGTGCTAACCCAGGGCATCTGTCATTCTGGTTGCTGCTATTAGGAATTATTGGACTGAACCACTGCTGGAAACAGCACAGGGGGGTGAGTATGGCGGCTGTGACGCTCTCTGCCCTTTTGTGTGTTTTGCATAAAAAACCCCCAATCATGCTGCATATTAATTATGATTCAGTGTGGGCAAACACAGGCACCTTCTGTTGGCTGATGCTTGGAGCAGGAGACAGGGGCTCTGCCGGCCTGGGCACCTCTCACTCCCCAAGTCAGCAGACCCATCTTTCTGATGCTATACTGTAAATTTATTTCACCTCGGAGAGTAAACAGATATATTGGAGCCCCAAGGGTTCATGGGTAGCGTATTTACAAAGGAGCCTCTCCGCCAGCCCGTGCCACCGCTGCTAATGAGAGCGGTCATTAAGTAAATGAGACGTCGCCTTTAGCTGGCTTAGGAGTCGCACACTAAGGGGAGAAGATATTTAATTGAAACCCGCACACAGGCTTCCCCACATGTGACCGCTGTAAGGGAGGCAGCTGCCTCCCCTCTCCTCCCCCGTCCACCCTGCACCCCCCATGTAAATTTCATGATTGCTTTCCGTGATGTCATTTTGAAGGAGGACAGACAATAGCTGTGGGGAAAGGTAAGTCCATGTTATGCTCTTTCGCTGACAAAGGCAGATATCCAAGCGCTTGGCTTTTCCCCTTGGACCGAGACAGGGAGAGGGCGCGCGAGCAGAGTTAATTTCTAAGATGAAGGCTTTCTTTGCAGGAAAAGCAGGTCTGGGGATGGCTTTTTAAAGCTGCTCTGTTGGACTGAGGCTTTCTTCTCCTACCGGGTCTGCCCGTGGCTGTTTTCCTTCTCTTTTTCTGTCTCTCCCTGGCTTGTTCACGCGCTCGGCCTCTCTGAGAGTCTAGTGGACACGTAGTGCGTCTGACAGAAAAGACATTGGGGGTATCGTGTACCAAGGCAAGAAACTTTATGTGCATTTCTGGAAGAGGAACCCAGCAGCTATGTGGTGGGGGGAAATGCTGCCTTGTTAAACAGAAGACTTCTCTGAAGTGGGGATCTCAGAGTTGGTACCTCGTGTGAGCCCCCACCCAAGACACCGAGGAGAGATGGTCATGTGAGCATTTTGTCTTTGCGTGTCATGTATTTCTAAACTTAAGGAGCAGCGTCTAGGGTGCATGTGTTTGTGGGGTAGGCGCACAGAACTCAATACTGGCTGTCCTTCTCAGCTCCGTTTCCTGCCGTGAGGGGGGTCATGAGTGTGGTTGCTTATAATATTAGTGTAACTGAATTTGTGTATTTAAATCTGAAAATCAGGGTTGGCCAGGAAAGATGGTGTGAGCTTTGAACAACATAATGCCGTTGCCCGTGGGATGATGTGTTCTGGGGCGAGGGACTTTGTTTTGTCCGTTGGATTCATTTCCTTCTTTGTGAATCAGGAAATAAACAAGCCCATGGTGGCCCTAGTGTTGTGGTAGCGGGTCCTCACCACGAGGGTGCTACTTACTGTTTCTGAGTCACAGAGGGCTTTTCTGGCCTCAGTGCCTCCTTCGCTCAGTGGACATCATTGGCTGGTCAAGTTGGGCATGTAATTTCTGAAACAAAACATCTGAGAGGTGTGTCTGGTAGTGGGCCGTCAGGCTGTGTCACTATAGTGGTGATAATGATAGTGATTATTACTATTATCCTTTTGGGAGAGGGAGGTGAGGAATTTTGCCCCAGTGGTCTAAAAAACAAACCTTAAGGTTAGAGGAACCTGAGGGCATCTCTGAGGCTGGTGGCTGAGTGAACAAAAGGCAGGAACAGTGGTGGGACAAACCTCAAGGAGGTGAGCCTCAGTCTTGGCGAGCGGCTATGCTCGGACTCTGACTCTTGAGATGCTGGCAGAGCCCGCCCTGCCCTCACTCCAGCGCGGTGTGTGTGGGGGGTGTCCTTGCCTGGGGCTGGGTGGAAGCCGGGGAGAGGCCCAGGATCCTCACCACCAGGGCTTCCTTCCCATTGGTCCTTGGCTGTGATTATCACCTCCTTCCATATGGCCCTGTTAATTAATGGTAAACAAAATAGTAAGAGAGCAGAGATTGGAGTTTTGTGGTGCCAGCGGGGAGGGTGTCACCAACAGGGCAGGACTCTGCCTGTCTCCCCAGAGTTGTTCACTGTGCAGAGGAGGCTGATCGGGGTTTAGAGAGCAGTTTGTTTGCAAAGACGAGGTGGCAGTTTCATGACCCGTTGCGTGCCCTGGACCTGGAGACTGGAGGCCCCTGTAAGTTCCCTCTCCACCCCCGGCACCACCTGACCTCACAGGATGTTTAAGGATCCAGGGACCTGAGCAGGGGCCGTGGAGAGCTTGACGTGTGTGAGAATTTGACGTGGAGGCCTTTCCATCCTGGAACCACCTGGGCTCTAACTTCCTTGGACCACAGGGCCCAGATGTGGGCCTGGGAGCTCTCCAGGGCAGGGGAGCTGCTTCTGTGTAAAGTGTAACCCAGGGGGCCTGTGTGACCCTCAGGCATTGTCCGCAGGTCTGGAGGCAGCCCCAAATATTCAGAGCCAATGCTCTGGGCGCTCCTGGAAGATTCTCGTAAAGGCAGCTGTCACCCATTGCCCTGAGTCCTCCTGGTGCCAGAGGGGGAGAATCTGTGGGCAGAGCCTTTGGTGCTACAAAGTTGCTCTGTCCTGGAGCTGGGGCAGGGGTCTCAGCAGCTTTTACTGGAAAGCCCCGTCAATGCCCAGAGGCATCAGGGAGAGGCTGGCAGAGTGTGTTGCCATGGGAGCCCTCACTGGGCACTCAGACGCGCCCCAGGCAGCTGACCTATCCCCTGGCCCTGGCTGTGGGGGGCACTCTTCCTTGGTGCCGCCCAGAGCCCAGGCCCTCCTCTCTGGGCCCTCTTGTCCTCCTCTGGCCTGGGGTCACCAAATGTGTCCATGAGGACATGGGTGGCTCTGAGTGAGCATGTGGGGTGGGGCAGGGAGGGTCTGTGCTAACTCTGGTTGGTGGAGTTGGGAGTGTGTGCGGCTCAGAGCTGGGCCGATCGCTGTCCTGGGGGCACCCACCCTTGGGCAAAAGTTTGTGTGGACCAGCACTGGGCAGAGACAGCAGGACAAGCTTCCTGCAGACTGAAAATGTACTAGACAAGTACCCCTGGGCCTCCCACAGCCACCCTGATGGCAGTGGGCAGGCTGGTGGGGCCGAGCTCCTCCCTGATGGACTCCACTCAAGAGGCATGTCTTCTGGGTGAAGAGTGAGCAGGTCATGGTGCTGCTTAACCCTGCCTGGGCTGGGGATGGTGAGACCAGAGTCGACCAGAACACCTTGGTCAGCTCTTGTCCTGGAGCAGACCGGGAGGCAGGAAGCTGGCCTGGCCGGCAGGACCGAGGTGTGTCTGTTGGGCAGGAGGGGACAGCCAGTAGTCACCTGATCCTGGGGCAGACAGGGCACTGGGCAGCCAGACTTGCACATTACTCAGGCATATTGGAAAGATAAACCCTGTGCCTGTCCTGGCCCTGGAAGACCCATTCCAGATCTCCCTTTTGTTGGCTTTTATCTTGTAGAGTACTGGACAGGAGAGCCCAGAGGGGGCCTGGCTGGGGGTGCCCTCCCTCTACTCCCCTCAGCTTCTAGATTCTCCCCCTCTGCTCTTTCCTTGTGAACTCACTCAGGAATAAGCCAGAATTTAGTTGTCTACAGACGTAATTTTAATGGGAATTTTGTGGTGTGACTTTTACACAAAAATGGTCTTCGAGGGGCGCCTGGGTGGCTCGGTCGGTTAAGCGTCCGACTTCGGCTCAGGTCATGATCTCACGGTCCGTGAGTTCGAGCCCCGCGTCAGGCTCTGTGCTGACAGCTTGGAGCCTGGAGCCTGTTTCAGATTCTGTGTCTCCCCCTCTCTCTCTGCCCCTCCCCTGTTCATGCTCTGTCTCTCTCTGTCTCAAAAATAAATAAACGTTAAAAAAATGGTCTTCGGGAGCCAGCAACATTTCGAGATTATCAGCCCCCAAAATGCTGTGTTTCCCAGAAGGAATGAGAACAGCTGCCACTGGTGGTGCCCCCAGGGTGGCTCTATGCTACTTGAAGACCACCCACCCCCCCAGGATGGCTCTGTGCTCCCTGAAGACCCCCCCACCCAGGATGGCTCTGTGCTCCTTGAAGACCCCGCCCAGGATGGCTCTGTGCTCCCTGAATACCACCCCCCGCCCAGGGTGGCTCTGTGCTCCCTGAAGACCGCCCCCCCTATCCAGGATGGCTCTGTGCTCCCTCAAGACCCTAGGGCCTGTTCTTTCTTAGAAGCCCCTCTATAGGGGTAGCCTGCTACCCAGCCTAGAGTGCTTGCTGGAGTGGAATGTCTTGAGGTTCTCCACATATTTTCTGTCTTTTATGAACAGCTGAATTTCCCCAAATGTCGCCTAAAGAAAATCCTCAAAACAAAACGGGATAGACGTTTTTCACCTGACTTGAAATGCTTTTGCTCTCAGACTTCCATCAAGCTTGCTTCACAGGAGATAGATTACTGAATACTTACAATTGGTGTCCTCTTTACCTTCAGCATTACTGAAGCCGACCCTGTGTTGGTTTCACACGTTTCCCCTTGCTTGGCTTATGCGGTTAGGAGCAAAGATGCTTTACTTATGAGAACAGGGGATTTACCCATTGTTTCTTCCTTCCTGCCTTTTACAGTGTGTACTTAAAAAACGCAATGTTATTTCAATCAAATGACGTGCAAGTAACTCAGAGGACAGTTCCAATGTGCCCCAGCCAGGCTGTGAATACACCTGCCTCTGTGGGGATTAGTCCAGTGGTTGGAGAGGTTGTCAAGCACTGACGAGCGTCCAGGGCCTTGTGGCCACCTTCTGGCCAGCCCTGGGGACCGGAAGGGGCGGTTTGCCCCGGGATCGCTCGGATTCGGTACACCAGGGGGTTGTGGCCTGCACGGAGGGTGCGTGTGGCAGGCCCTTGAAGGACGGGCTGGCTCGGTCTCCCTGCATCGCTCAGGGTGGTGGGCAAGGTGCGAGTGAGCGTGTGTGATTTGGATGTTGTGAGGAAAAGCGGACGCGCCATATGGTCTGAGTTGCTGACAGATTAGCCTGCCGGGCTTCCACCTCTCACCCTCACGCCTGGCTTCACACCTTGATCGTGCTCGACATCAGTCTGAGGGTGCCGGCAAAAGCCATCTGGGTCCTCTCCCTTTTCCCCACTTTGTTGCCTAAAAACGACACGTGAGAGGAGTAGCACAAGGGAGAGGGTCCCTGGAGCCCCAGGGCTGCTCTGCCTCTGCCCTGGAGGGAGAGGGTCTCAGGTTCTCTCTGCTGGGCAGGACCTTAGCGCCCCACCAGGCTCTGGTGCCTGTTTTAGAAGTTCCTAGAGGGACTGTGGCTCTCCCCGACCTCAAACTGACAGCAGCAAATGCCTCTGGAGTGATGCCCTGGGTCGCAGTGCACCAGACCAGTAGTTCTGAGGGTCCCTGAGGCGCATCGCTGATTTCGAAGCCCTTCAGTCTTTACGGGACTTGTTGAATCCTGACATGAATCGGCATCAGCAGCCAACCTGTGTACATCCGAGTGGTTCCTAACTGGAAGGGCAGGCTGTTCTCCGAAAGGCCTTTCATAGACTCAGAGCTTCTCCTGGGATGTGAATAAGGAGCCTAGGGACAGGGGTCTTCTCAGTGCTGGTTTTTCTGGGGCAGTGACCGTCCTAGGGTCCCCTAGACTAGGTGGTTCAAAGCAGCCTGCTCACAGGACTGCTAACTGAACAATTAATTGGTTTGTTGATCACTGTTTTGCACATGGAACTGTGCAAAGTCAGAGTCTGGCATCCAAACTAGAGCGTGCCTCTTGTTAGTACTTTTTAATGGTCTGACTGTTTTGGAGAGATGGTTTAGATTTTTGTGTGATCTGTTTTATTTCCACAAAGCCGAGGCCCCAATCCCAGGAGCCCGATCCCAGCTGCGAGTGCTTCTTGAGGCCTCATTTTGCACCAAAGCAGATTAGCTGGGAGGGTTCTCCTCCCTGCAACACACACAAGCCAGCAGTTTCCACCATCTGTGAAGGGCCTAAAGCCTTCTCTCATCTAGTGGTTCTGATGCTTCCTAGAGAGGCCACTGAAGCAGTCAGAAAAGCCCACAGAGGCCCTGAAGTACTGAAGCTGGGGGTCTGAGTCCTCGGTGCATCAGCCCACAGGGAGAAGAAAGGTAGATTTGTTATTAGAACTTCATCCGGCGAAGCTTTGTAGCCCCCTGGAAGGCTGGAGCAGGTCATGAGGGATCAGCTGTCGGCTGCCGGGCCCTGGCTTTGCTTGTCTGGCTGCCAAACACACACGTTCGGCTTCTAAGTTCTGAACCTGTAGCTGGGTGTGGAGCTCCCTTCATGCCCCAGCATCTGGGCTCTCTCGCTCAGCTTGTGGGCTGCGTCTCTGGCATCTAGAGGCCCAAATGGACTCTGGTAATGAGTTAGAGCCCATTCTTGTGATGCAGGATGCGTTCCTAGAGAGAGCACTCTGATGAGCACGTGTGTTAGCACAGGGTGGGAGGTTCTCCCAGCCCTGTCCTGCTTTGCACCCTCCCAGTGAGGGCCCCCTTCCTGCCCAGAGTCACTCCCGGGCCAGTGGCTTATGGCCTGTGTGAAGTGTTTTTGTTTTCTCCAATTTCTATTGAGTGCTGGTTCTCTGGGTGCTGAGCACTGAACACTCAGATTGGGAAATTAGCATGTGCACTCCCCAATATTTCTAAGCCTAAAAGGCAGCTAGGTGGGCTGTTGCTGGGCAGTGCTAGGAGGATGACAGGTGGGTCTCCCCCCTGCCTGAAAATTGGGGGTGACTCTCAGCCCTGGAGCTGAGGCTACAATTAAACTCACCAGGGAAGAACTGCATCATGTCAGCTGCCTGGGGGCTCACCCTTCTGCCCCCAAACAGGAATGCTTCCATGTCCTACAGTTAGAGGGACTGGGGGTGGGAGAAGGAAAAAGGCACAGTTGTCGAAACTGCCTCCCCCACCCCCAGGGCTTTCAGGCCCCCCGAGCTGCCTGTGCCTGCCTACAGAATGTTCTTCCTGCCTGGATTTTCAGGTCAGCCGCCTGAGAGCCTTCTCCTGACTGAGGGGGACACAAGCCAGGGTGCAGACAGACCCTAAAGGAAGCTTCAAGCAGCTTACTTTTACTGCTTGTACGAGAGAGAGCCCATTCTAGTCAGGTCACCTTCAAACCCTAAATAAAGTGTGTTTTCAATGAGGACGGAAGTGACCATCTTTCCTCTCCCTGGGCTGGACAGTTCTGATTAAGAAAGGCGTTTCCGGGACTCATGGACAGGAGGCACAGGAGCAGAATTCCAGAGAAGGCCTCTCCTGACCCTGGGAGGCCAGTGTGTGCTCTGAAGACCCCAGAGACCTACAGGGAGGGTGCCCAGAAACTAGCCCTCTTGGTTCTCAACCTGGTGGATGAGGCCAGAGCCGTCCTGTTCCCTTCTCACAGCCTTTGTTTCCCCGTGTGCTCTCTAGGATTGAGGCAGGTCACTCTAGATGTAGCCGGTGTCTCTGATCTCGGCTCAGTGAGGCAGGCCCAGGGGTCAGCTTAGCCTTCCACACCCTCCTTTCTGAGCACCTGGCATGTCCCATGCTCTGGGCCTTGGAGAGCAGCAGCCACGGACACAGCAACGGGTGGTAGGGTCCTGGAGGCTGTGAGTGGGTGTCAGTGATAAAGTGGACCCCTTCCCTAGCTCCTCCTCTGGCCTGCAGCCAGGCTTGGTCAGTGGGGTTGGTCAGGAGGAGTGGGACGGAGGTCCCCACGCCAACGCCTTCGCAGACACACTAGCTGCGTCCATTTCCCTTGGGCTCCTTCCTTGCTTCTCCTAGCCTCCTGTTCTCTGTTTTTCCTGTTGGCCTGGAGGGGTCTGGGATGTGGGAATGCAAGGGCTTTTGGAAGCCACCTGGCTCCTCATCTGGGGGCAGAGCGCATGTGAGTTTGCTGGCTGACTCACCAGCCCGGGTGGAGGTGGCGACTGGGGTCACCATTGAACCCCACTTGGGGTGGAAAGGTTCTTGAAATTCGTGTGGACCTGCATGGAGGACCCAGTTGTGCTGAGTGGTCTGCTCCTGTTGCCGTCATTCCTGGCACCTGCTTGGGTGTTGGAGGCCTGGCCCAGGTGACTCTGAGGTAGAAGCAGATCGCCACTGTTGTGCCCCTCCTGGGACACTTGGGCACCCTGGGGCTGAGCACTCTCCCCTCGATCCTGATACCTTCCCTCCCCTGCTGGAGGGCTCACTGACAGGCCTCCTGGAGAGCTGTCCTGTGATTTCTTTCGGAAAGTCATTATTATGCCAAGCAGTTTAGCTGTTGTTTTTACAGCACTGGTAAGGTTAAAAGCAATAATAATAATAATATAGGAAAGACTCAGCCACAGTAACTGCCTGCAACATGCTATTTGCATTTTTAAGGAAACACTTCTTTGAGACAGCTTGGGTGAAAGGTCACTATTTGCATATAAATGGAAAAGAAAGTGTATGAAGCTGGAAGTTACATCTGTATTATTTTCCCAGCAGTGAGCTGCTGTTGGAGAGATTAAGGGACATGGCTTGGATTTGGCTTTTATAGAATAGAGAAAGTACCAGCGAGGCTGATTTAGAAGCAAAATAATGAGAGAAATGTGCAAAGCTATAGAACTGCCAACTCCCCTGCCCCCACCTCTCTCTTCCCTCATTTTCACCTAAACTCAGCAAAAGCAGGTCTGCTTTGCTCCACTCAGCAAGTCTCCATTTTACTTCTCTCTGAATTCCAGCTTAAAAAAAAAAAAAAAAAAAGAGCAAACCTTGCCCTCATTTTCCCCTTGGCCCTGATTGTGTTTCCTGCCAAAAGGTGGTCTAGTGGGTGGGATGCTAACACAGCCTCAAGACCTCCCAAACTCAGGACAGAGACTCCACTGCAGCAGAGCTGGCCCTTCCAGGGCCTGGAGCAGAGAAGGACCCCTGAGGAGTGGGGGCTGAGGACAGGTTGCTCAGGTCTGGGAGCTTCTGGGGGCTGCAGGAATATCTGGGGGGGGAATGAAAGGTCTCGAGGGTGCCCCACCTTTCCTTCAGCCCCTACCTGAAATGTTCAGGGCACAAGGTGCCCCTTCCATTAGGGTTTTCAGGGTTGTTAGACTCTCCCGAGGGCCTGCCCCGCCCTGTTCCGCTGTCCCTGGGCTCTCTAGAGGGAAGTGGGCAGGCTAAGACAGTTGGAGCTGTTCTTGGCCCAGGATGTTTTGGCCATTGTAGGCTTTAAGGAGCAGTACTGGAGACCAGAAGGTGGAGACATGAAGCTAGAGGGGCCTGAGGGCCCCTCTCCCGAGCTCTGGCTTCAACCCCTCCTCAAAGAGGCCTCCCCTGACCACCTGTTGGTGAAATCACAACCCACACCCCACATTTTTAAAATATATTTTGAAACAAGCTCAAGCTCATGGAAACGTTTCAAATGCAGGACAAAACCCGTTTTTCCTGAGGCACTTGAGAGTATATTTGCCAAGTCTATGTCCATGACCCACTTGTTTGGGTGTTTCCAACAAAGAAGAATTTCTCCTGCAGAATCATGGTCACCTGTATGGGCATCTGGTCCTCAGACAGTGTCCAAACTCCTCCAGATGCCTCAAAGGATGGGCTGAGAATCATGCTATGTGTTCAGTCTTCGTCATGACTTTTACCCTTCGGAAGAATGCTTGTCAGTTTTTTGTAGAATGCCTCTCAATTTGGGTTTGTTGGCTGCTCCCATGACTGGACTTGGCTTATGTGGAAACACCCAGGTGTGAGGCTCTTCTCCATGCACCTTGATGCTGTTACTTTGGTCACCGGGTTAGATGGCACCATTCCACCCTTTGCTGCTGCAATGACACTTTTTTCCCTTTACAATTCCTAGGTTTTTGGGAAGGTACTTGGAAACTATGGAAATACCTCACTCATCATCAAACTACCAATTTATTTATTTTTATTGATCCCTGTATTGACTCATTACTTATTTTATCCAATGGGCTATAATTGTTATTTCGATGCCTCTCCTTGTGGGCCAGTGAGACCACCCAAAGTGGCTTCAAGTCCTGATGCTTCCCCATTGCTTTCTGAATGCATCCTTGCTCACCCCAGGCTTCTGTTGTGCTTTCCTGTCCACAGCTTAGAACCCACCCCACAGCACCTTTTCGGGGGAGGGCTTGGTGCTGGGTGTGCTCCCAGCCTTTCAGTGGACATGTGTGTGCATGTACACACAGTTACACACGTGCATACTTGCACCTACATCTGGACTTACTTCTCTATTTTCTCTATATGTCGAAAAGCACAAGTTCACACTGATGCCCTCCAGTATGAATTCCCCCACAGGGTGTATTCTAGGTTTCTGCCCTTCTGTGTAACTTCTTGCCCCAACAGCAAGAAACCTGGTTTCCATTATCCTTTTTTTTTTTTAAATGAATATAATTTATTGTAAAATTGGCTTACATAAAACACCCAGTGCTCATCCCAACAAGTGCCCTCCTCAATGCTCATCACCCACTTCCCCCTCTCCCCCACCCCATCAACCCTCAGGTTGTTCTCTGTATTTAAGAGTCTCTTGTGGTTTGCCTTCCTCCCTCTCTGTTTGTATCTACTTTCCCCACCCCCCCTTCCCTTCCCCCATGGTCTTCTGTTAAGTTTCTCAAGTTCCACATATGAGTGAAAACATATGCTCTTTCCTTTTCTGACTGACTTATTTCACTCATCACAATATCCCCCAGTTCCATCCATGTTGCTGCAAATGGCAGGATTTCATTCTTTCTCACTGCCAAGTAGTATTCCATTGTATACATAAACCACATCTTCTTTATCCATTAGTCAGTTGATGGACATTTGGGCTCTGTCCATAACTTGGCTGTTTCCATTGTCCTGAATATATATACTTATTTGATCAACACCCCTTCCCTCCTCTCGGGTGCTGCCCACTATGCCAAAGCCCCCTCCTCATCCACAGTTCATGGGACAGCCCTGTACTCCACTTCAGGCCAGACCTTCTAGGGGGTGCTTTCTCCTCCTGCTTGGAGTCTGACACTAGGGGGACTCAAGGGCCTAGTCTGCCCAGGACTGTGGGTTCATGGGCTGTGCTGCAGGAGAAACCCAGTGTAATGTATATATAGCTTCAGGGCTGGATTCTTCTGCTACCTTCCCTTCGAGCAACTTTCTTACATTGAGCAGCATCTTTTTTTTTTTATCCATTTATTTTCACTGTTGGGCCAAGTAATATATACCAGGATTATTTCTCATACAAGTTTTTGTTTTTCTTTTTCTTGTAGATAATCATCCCCACCCCTCTCCCCCTGGCTTACTTAGTGTCCAGTGGGTGGCATGCTTTGGGGACTTATGTGTCTCTGGAAGTATTTTTATTCTACTATTTCCCTTGATTGATATATTGTCTGGGCATAGACAGCATACGGGTTGATTTTCAACCTTACAGTTTTGAAGTTCTTGCTTCCTCACTGAGAAACCTGATACCATTTTGACAATATCTTTCGTCTGTGACCTTTCCCCTGTGGAAGCTTGTAGGGCCCTCTCGGTACTCCTGGTAGTTCAGAATTTTACTGTGGCTCAGCTTGGTTGGAGCAGGTGTGTGTTCACTAACTGCTGGGTACTTAATGGGTCTTCCAATCTAAAAATATAATTTCCTTTAGTTCTGGGAAATTATTTTTTATTACTTAGTTCATACTTTTCTCTCCCATTTTTTTGGTTCTCTTTTTTCTGGACCTCTGGAGTCGGGTGGGAGGTCTCACCTAGTTTCCCTCCTTATTCCTGTCTCCTTATTTACTTTTCTAGTATACATCTTCACTTCTACCTGCTAGGTCTTGTACTGGATTCTTCATGTTGGGTTTACATTTTATTTCCAAATTGGGAAAGACAGCCATGGTGCTGGGGAGCCTTCCCAAATAAATCCCATACCAGTCTCCAGCTTCTGCCACTGGCTGGGCCAGGCCACGTCTGCTCTGTCCAGCTGTCCTGGGCTCTGTTCTAGTTCCTGCTCTGCTGTCCATGCTGTGGAGGAGGGAGCCTTCTAAGACATGGGCCTGTTCATCCAGCACAGGTTCCTAGATGCACTGCACCCACCCAGGTTCTGGCCCATAGATGTGGGAAAGGTCCTAGGAACAAGGGTCTGGGATGGGGGTCTTAATCTGAACTTGGAGAGGTGCGAGATTGCCTTCTGCAGCCACTGGGAGCTGTGTGACAGGGGCCTTTGTGCCCTTTAAGGGCCTTGCCTTCCTGCCTCCGGAGGCATGGTTTGGACCTCAGGGCTTTGGGTTCAGAGATTCTCTGGGTCTAGAGGGTGGAATTCTGGGCTGTGCTCCCCCCAAATGTCTACAGTGACATGTGGTCAGTTTTGTGTGGGCCTTAAGTTATTTCTACAATTTTATCCTAACCTTTTTCTCCCTGCCTTTCTGGGCTTTGCCTTATGTCTGAGTGGCAGGCAAGGAGGCCTTGGAGCTGAGGGGATGGATGAAGATTGAGATGAAAAACAGAAAAGAATGTTTAAATGGCAAGATTTGTTTACACTCAATTCCAGGGCCCAGGTTTTCAATGGATATATTCAGTTCATGTCTTTGAAGTGATGTGAGGTAGAGAGGAGGAGGAATGCACACTGCCCAAGTTTCACCCTGCATAAGAAGCCAGGAAAGCTGAGGGGGCCTGCCCTGTCCAGGGCAGCAGCACCCCAGGCAGGGGCAGCTGGAGCATGCCCAGCAAGCACAGGCACGGGCAGGACAGGGGTCCCTGTGTTTGTTTAGTTACAGGCTGGGGTGGGTGAGAGATTGGCTGAGCGATAAAGCTGCCGACACATTCTGATTGCAGAGGGGTGTCTGTGCTGCACTCATGCTGACCTGGCTCATGATGCCTCCTGGTTGTCAGTGTTGACTAAGCTGCTGGGGTGGGGTCTCTGATGCATCCCCCTGCCCTCCATGGTCTCCAAGATAGGGAGTGGGTGGGGGGAGTCCAGGCCAGACCAGAACATGGGCTCGCAGAACCCAGGCTGGGAGAACCAAAGGCAACTCCCTCAGACCCCTGCCCTTTGCAAGAGTCTCTAGAGGTGGCTCCAGGGACCAGCCATATGCCTCCCGGCCAGGGGTCACACATCATAGCGGGAGGCAATCTATCTCTTGTAAGGCAGCGCTTGTTGTCTTATTGTTGTGAACATCCACTTGGTGGTCCTCCTAAAGCTACGTGGAACACACTGAATCCTTTGTGGATGGCCCCTGATGTGTGAGGCAGCCCTCGCCCACCCCGCACCCAGTTTCTTCTGTGACCTGGTGTTCTGCAGGACTTGCTCTCCCTTGACGTCCTCAAGATTCACTCCCCTGGGCTAAGCAGGACATTGCAGAGGCCATCTGACATGTGCGGGCCTCTCCCCTCCTTAGAGCCGGTCATTCTAGTCCCGCTGGTGAGCTCTGGTGAGTGAGAGCTCCAGTGTGTCATGAGATTCACACTTAGGCTCCTTCCTGTGTGTGTATGCCAGGAACTGTTAAAAAAACAGCACTCTTGCAGTATAATTTACATGTCATATAATTCGCTCATTAGAAGAATACGGTTCAGTGGTCTTAGCATAGTGATAGCCATTCCGCTGTCCACATTTAATTTCAGAACACTTTTGTCAGCCCAGAATGAAACCCTGTTCCCATTAACAGCCGCTCCCCATTTGTACCCTTGGAAAGGTACAATCTCCTAATCTCCTGACCTGCTTTCTGTCTCTGTGGACTTCCCATTACCGGGAATTCTGCAGATTTTGTTCCATAGATATGGGACTGCACAACATGTGGTCTTTGTGTCTGATCTTGAGGTTCACCACATTGTACCACAGAGGAACATCTTAACCCTTTTTGTTGCCAAATATTAATAAGTGGCATTCTGTTCAGCAGTTGATGGACACACTCGGGTTGTTTCCATTTTTGGGTTAGTATGAATAAAGCTGTGATCAATAGTTGTGTACAAAACTTTGTGTGGATGTATGTTTTCATTTCTCCTGGATCTGTTTCTTGGAGTGGAATTGTTAGGTCATATGGTAACTCCGGTTAATATTTTGAAGATTTATTAGACTGTTTTCCAAAGTAATTGTGCCATTTTGTGTTTCCATTGGCAATGTATGAGGATTTCAGTTTCTCCATATTATCTCCAGTACTTGTTATGGTCTTTTTTTTTTTAATTATAGCCATTTTAGTGGGTGTGAAGTGGTATCTCATTGTGGGTTTGATTAGCATTTCTCTAATGAGTAGCTACTGAGGATCTTTTCATGTGCATATTGGCCATTTATATGTTGTTTTTGGAAAAATGTCTATTCAGATAATTTGCCCATTTTTAAAGTGTGTTATTTGTCTTATTATGAAAATTTAAGAGCTCTTTATGTATTCTGAATGAAGTCTCTTATCAGATACATGATTATAGAGTCTATGGGTTGTCTTCTCACCTTATTGATGGTATTGTTTGACATGCAAAAGTTTAAACTTTGATGAAGTATGACTTACCCATTTTTTCTTTTATTGCATGCTTTTGTGTTGCATCTGAGAAACCACTGCCGAACCCAAAGTCAGGAAGATTTACTATAATGTTAGGCAAGAGTTTTAGCTTTTACATTTAGATCTAGATCTGTGACTCATTGTGTGTTAATTTTTGTGTATGGTGTGAGAGGGGTTCAATTTCATTGTTTTGGTTACTCTATGTTCCTTGAATTACCATATGAATTTTCAATCAGTTTGTCAGTATTTGCCACCAAAACAAAACAGCTGGAGAGGTGAAAAATGGGCAGATTCTGGCAAGATTCAGTAAATAGCAGTGGCAGGATTTGGGACCCAGGATGATCCCCAGTGATTGTGCTCAAGGAGCTGATTACTGAGACTGGGGAAGGAAAAGCTTGAGTCCTGTGAGAAGGTGTTATGAGCAGGGATGGGGTTGGAAGAGGAGTCCATGGCATGGCAGATGGGCCAGTGAGTGGAGCAGCAAGAACCTTTACGGTGATGGAATAGAAGCTTGGGATACAGGGCGAAGTGGGGAGCACTCACGGGTCAAGGAGGGAGGGATGTGCAGGACAATGGGGATGTGGCATAGACATTAGTGGTGACCCTCCACTTGCTGTAGGTGGAGGACAATTGGAGTGGAGAGTGGGGAATAAATTCAGCAAATTTGAGTTCCTTAAGAAACGTGGTTGTGAAGGGGGTGGGGATGCAGAGGTAGTGGGGCTGGGGTGTGGAGTCCAGACAGATTATGTTCTTTAAACATGGATACCTCAAGCTTCTGAAAGGTTGAAAAGGACCAGGAAGGGTCCAGGTTAGAGGGAGTGATCAAATATTCAAGAGGAATATGGGACATGGTTGATACTCTAGGGACCCTTTAATCAGTAGTGGGAAGGAGAGGATATCAAGCCCAGATGGAGAGATTGGCTCAGCTGGGATGCAAGGCCTCCCTTCCTATGTTGGGGATGGAGAGGGGACAGAGAAGGGCTGTCATGAGGGGCTGACATATCCCACTAAACAGTGAGAATCTCTGACGAGTTTGTGTCCGTGGGGGTGGGGGGACATGGGAGAGGCCAGATGTGGGTTGTCTCCATGTGAAGACACTTCCCTCTTTACCTGCTGGGTGAGGGGCAGGTAGGAACAGCTTCTGGCTCCAAAGGCTGCCTGTGGTTTACCAGACACAAAACCTAATGTGAAGACTCTGAACACATCTAGGCTTTTTGCAATTACCACTTGACCCTCTGCTCAGGCTTCTTGTCATCTGTTCTTATTTTGGGGTGGGTGAGGGAGGGTTTGAACTGAGGAAGGTGTCAGGCTGTCAGTGGTTTGGCAGGACTAGAGGGAGAGTAGTCCAGGAAGCCTCTAGGAGGACATATCCTCCCTCCAGGAGTCTGTGGGGTTGGAAGTGGGCACAGAACACCAGCGTCTGGAAGGAGAAGTGGATGCCATCTGTGGGTTCCTAGATGGGCCACCTGGGGGTGTCCCCAGCTGTGGGAAGGAGAATGTGCTCTGGCTCTAAGGTTTCCTGCTGCCTTTTCAGGGGCCTGGCTGGGCTGGCTGCAGGTCTGCAGTGTTCTGAGTTGGGGTGGGTGGGTGTCATTAGTAGAGGGATAGACCTGGCTGTCGCCTGGGTCATGGCTCTAGCCTAGTAGAAGGAGAGGACAACTGATGGGTCAAGAGGTTTTCTTCCCTGAGGACCCAGATGTATCTGCTAACAGGCCGTGTTACTTTCCTGAGCTTATCTGTCTGCCAGAGTCCCATAAAAGTGAGTTTGGGGACTCTGTAGAGATAGATGTTGGGGCAATACAGAGCGGGCAGGGAGCACAGTGCCAGGTCCCAAAGATGGGTCCTGGCCAGTGACACTGTCCTTGCCACCTGCTCCTAATCGGCTTGTTTGTCATCTGTGTCTATGAGTAAGGTTTCAGAAGACCTCATTAGAGACCCAAGAACCCAAAGAAAGCACCCGTCTTGAGGAGAATGTCTTCCTCACTTGTAGTTCCTGGTAATAAAGGAGGTGATATTCTCATGCATTCACTACGTGCCAGATGCCGAGGGGCCACTTTCTGCACGTGCTCTAAATCCCCTAACGCTTCTTCCCTCTGCTTCATGTGCAGGTGAAGAAGGTGGCTTGCAGGTCAGGTGTGGAGCAGGTCCCCGTCCATCCCCGCCGCCTTCTGAGTGTCCACTGGCAGCATGAC
Organism: Panthera uncia; assembly: GCF_023721935.1. Lineage (NCBI taxonomy): Eukaryota > Metazoa > Chordata > Mammalia > Carnivora > Felidae > Panthera > Panthera uncia. The sequence goes on along the minus strand of NW_026057578.1, from coordinate 206,109 downwards.
TTCTAGAAGGGGCATCCTGATGGGACCCCTGTGTCTCTGTGCAGGGCCTTCCTCTGGCTTGGAGACTCTGCAGTTGTCTCGTGTGGGGGGTTCCATGTGCTGCTTCTGTGCAAGCTGGGGAGCTGGTTGTTCAGTGTGTCCAGACAGGAGGGGTCTTGTCTGTGGTAGGGCCCAACTACACACAGCCCCCAGCAGGGGACAAAGGGGACAAAGAGGGCCTGTGGCCGTTGCCCAGCAAAGGAGAAGCACTGCCATACTTTACGGGGCTTCTAATAGTGACAATAGTTTGCTGCCAAAAATTCCCCAGGAAAAGGAAGGAATTGCGTCAAGGTAAAGGTGGGTCCTGGTAAATGAAGTTCTGACCTTGGGGTGTGTACGTCTTGCTTTACTTGGCTCTGTGTCCTGTGGGTGTGGGCTAAATGCATCACTAGGATGCTGTTTGGCTCTCTTGCCCAGAGGAGGCAGGAGTGGATGTTTAGAGGTGGTGATGCTGGAGCAGATGTTCTGAAGACCCCTAGTACTTTGCCTGAGCTGATGCGTGGCTGCAGAGAATTCCATGGGTCTCTACTTCCAGACCCCCAGGGGCAGGTGAGAGTATCACAGAGAAAACTAGAGGCCCCTTCACAGAGACTTGCAGTTCATCTTGGCTGGGCTTCCCTGGGAAGCAGGAGAGACCTAGGGCAGAAAGAGCTTGGCCCTGCTCAGCTTCTCAGGTACCCTGCTGGGATATGAGGAGCAGAGAACAATCCGGCTTCTGCCAAGATCTTAGGATCTTATGTCCTTTCCTCCAGCTGTCAGTGAGACATGCCCCAGTTACCTCATATTTTTACATATGTTATCGTGACAAGAAATTCCACTTGAGCCTTGCAGATCAGCCCTGTGTGCAGGGTTCTGCAGTGTCTTCTCTCCTGGGAGGTATGTGTATAAAGTGAACCCCACCTACTTTGCGACCTGGGGTCTTCCAGCTTCCACTGCCACCAGAGATGCAACTAAAGTGTGACAGGTGATTCTTGATTGCCTCCTAAATTTCCTCTCTTCCACCCCCTGGGGATGCTTCCTCCTCCACCCTCACCTGTTTGTTTGCGGCATCCTCTTTGTGAGTTCAGGGCAATCCCCCCCCCCTCCCAGCATAGGTTTGGGAATGTGAATACCCCGCGGGTGGCCTGGCCCCACTTCAGAGTGTGCTCATGACTGCTGGGCACCCTCCTGGCCCCAGGAAGAGCCTTACTGCTCACACTTCCCTGGTCAAGGCCAGTCCTCGCAGGGTCCCCTGCAGGTGACTCAAAGCTTAGTGAGGGGCAGGCACACAGTAGGTGCACACAGTAGGGGTCAAATCCTGGTGGTTTTACTCATTCCTTTGAAGACCTTGCATTAGGCTGTCTCCTTGACAACCAATCTGCTTCCCTCTGTGTCTGTGCTCCTTGAGGTCACAGGAGGCCCTTTAATGGGATGGAGACATTTTCAGACAAGAGGATGCTCTGGCTGGAGCCACAGGGCTGTCTGGGGCAGGAGTGGTGGAATTTTAGAAAAACAGCATTTGGAGTGCGCTCGTGAGGGGAGAAAAGATAACGGGCATGACAGCACTGTGCTGACCTACCTTCAGCAGAATCCAAACTTACTTCTAGAGAGAAGCAGAGAGCAGAATGCAGAAATACTCATTTCCTGTTTTTATTGTTGGTTACTTAATGACCTTCCTTTGAAAAGCTGCAGTTGTAGAAAGCTAGTTGTCATGGAAACAGGGAGTGCCATGCAGGGAATAGGCATTTCTTTGTCATGTCCAGCTGATGCCTTCAGCCTCTGCTTAGACACATGAATTTATGTGAGAAATTAAATGTCGACTGGAGACATTGCCCTGGAGAGAGGCAGAAAGGAGAGGAAAGATGGCGAGGACCAGGGCAGAGGGAAGGCAAAGCAGGCAAAGTGTTGGACTTGCACCAGCCCCCTGGTTGGAGTGGCTGCTCATGGAAACCACACCCACTGGAGGCAGGTTCCAGGAAGATGGTGCAGGAATGTAGGGTGCTAGGAGCCTCTGAGCATCCCAATCATAGACCAGTTTTCTTCAGAGAGCTCCTGTCCCTTGTCCCTGGAACAGCCACGGGGCCGTGACATTGTGTGTCTTTCTGATGGATTCCAGAAAAGAAGGTTTACATTAATGCTTTGGAAAAGAGTAGTCCAGGTTTTCCCTTTTCTCCCCTTGAGCTGGCACAGCTGCCTTCATTAGGTTTTCTTTTTCTGACCCTCAGAAAATGAGTTCCGGGGTGAGCTGCTGAGTCAGAGGTGGACACAAGGAGACAAAGCCAGCAACTGCAAGACCTCGAGGCTCCTCCTGGGCAGACGCAGCAAGGTGAGGCGCCTGGAGGGCAGCCCCTGCCCTGCCACACCTCCCCCCCACCCCCACCCCCAGGTCTGGGCAGGGGTCCTTCTCATTTCCAGGCATGGGCATGGAAGTGACTTTCAGTCTGGTCACATCAGTCTAGAGAGAGGGTAAGTGGGGGCTAGGACCATCAGTGATCTGGTCACTGTAAAATTAAAGGAAGAAAAATGACTCTGAACAGAGTAAAACTAAAATATGACAACAGACTGTCACCTCTGGCCAGGTCCCTGCTCTGGATCTGGTCATACCTGGGCTGCGTCCATAGCTGTTGCCCAGGTAGGCTGAGAATCCTTGGTAGACTTTCTCCTTGGTATGTTGATCATGTTTATTTCCATCTTCCCAAGTGGAGGTAGATGGTACATGCCCTTCTCATACCTTCCTAGAACTCAGTGATGGAGGTGACTCAGGGTCCCTGCCTCCCCAGGGATGCTCCCAACCCAGGGTATCCCATATGCCTACAGCCACACCAAGCCTCCAATTCCAGAACTTCCCATGACATACTCTGGATGAAGCTGGATTTCCAAGATCTGGTGACCCTCAGAGATGGAAGTAAAAGTGACAACAGGCTTGTGGGCATTCCTTCCCAGACCTCAGATTCTGGTCTCTCATTTTCCTGACATGGAGATGGTCCCCAACAAAGATCCAAGCCATGATGCAGGCCATGGCCACCCAGATGTGATGGCCCAGGGAGTAGTCTGGAAGGGCTACAAAGTTTTAGGTGGCTACTTCACTTGAGGGTGCTTGTAGTTTGCTCTTAAAACCCAACACTTTTGCTTTGAATGTGGTGACTAGAATATATGTTCTAATGGGTCTCTTGTAGCACCCTGTTAAGTACCTCCACTCCCGCTATTATTCCTGTAGGGTTATCACTGCTATGCTGAGCCATGTTGGAGCCTGAGGCAAAAGGAAAAGTCAGTAAATGCTGATCCTATCTTTCTTTACATTTTTAGTATTTTTTACATCATGTATTTTGATGTTTTGATGTTTTAAAGTATCACATTAAACTGTTACTTATCTTGTTTTTTTTTCCCACCTTAAATTTGCCTTCTTCATTTGCCCCTTTCCAGCGCTGAGCATTCAAACAGAGATATTGTGACTGACAAAGTTATTTGATGTGAGGCCAGGGGCTCTGGAAAACATGTATCTACAATTGTGGGATCTGTGTAAGGGACAGATAGGAAGGTTGCTGTCCCCCTGCGGCTCCAGCTGACAAGCGCAGAGGGTGTTAGGACTTGCTGTGAGCAGCCTGGTGGCCCCTGCTCAGGCTTTCCTGGCAACACTGGCTGTTTCACAACTGCCCCATTAGAGAGTCTTACTTCTAGTTTGGGCCTGAATTACTGTTCTGAGCAGAGAAGCTAAGATGCCGGACAAGGAGGGAGGATGTTCCTTTGACAGAGCGGATTTCCAGAAGGACTGTAGGGTGGTATGTGCTGACTGAGGAGGCTGGGGAGACCAAAGCATGGGAGCAGTGGAGGCCATGGGAGAGCAGAGTGCCACACAGCAAGTGGGGACTGGCTTTACATGGCTTTACATGGTGGGGGTGGGGTGGTGGAGCCTCAGTTCCTGGAGGGTGGTGGGAGCAGAGGAGTCCTGTGTGAGTGGGTGGGTACTCATGGCTTGGTTTGCTGTGTGCCTCTGGCTTCAGCACCAGGCATGTGGACAGCTCAGAGATGGGCTGTGAAGAGGCTGTTAGAAAAGATTAGGTGGTTGTGGGTTTGGGGAAGGTGCTGGGCGTTGAGCTCTTTATTTTTATTTTTTAACTTAAGGAGAAAAGGAATAGGTGTTGATGGTAGGTACTTAAACTTCCTCCTGACCTTCAAGAATGAAACATTTGGGCCCCAATCACATAATATTGAATGGAGGACTCCAGGTATGAATCCAGGAGAAGGTTGATTGCATGGACGCTTAGCAGCCCTTCCTCCTGACAAGGGAGGGAGGTGCCACTGGGCATGGCCTTTCTGGCCTGCTTCACTGGATGTTACTAGATTCCTACACTTGGGTAGGTAGATATTCCATTTGTGTTGGAGCTTTTTCTTTTTTTAATGTTTACTTATTTATATTTGAGAGAGAGAAAGAGCAAGAGAGCACAAGCAGGGGTGGGGCAAAGAGAGGGAGGCAGAGAATCCAAAGCAGTCTCCGAGCTCTGAGCTGTCAGCACAGACTCCAACACAGGGCTCGAACCCACAAACTGCGAGATCACGACCTGAGCAGAAATTGGACGCTTAACCAGCTGAGCCACCTAGAAGCCCCTATGTTGGAGTTTTAAACAGTTGGACCCAGACATGGCTGCTTTATCAGAGTGTCTACTATATAACTATAATTTTCTAAAAATTTATTTATTTAGTTATTTTTAATTTCCAGTACAGTTAACATACGGTGTTATATTTAAGGTGTACAATGCAGTGATTCAACAATTCTATGTGGTACTCAGCGCTCATCATGATAAGTGTACTTTTAATCTTCTTCACCTATTTCACCCATTCTCCCCCTCCCCCCAATGCACCTCCCCTTTGGTAACTACCAGTTTGTTCTCCATAGTTAAGAGTCTATTTTTTGTTTCTTTGCATATAATTAAAAAATTTTTAAATGCTTATTTATTTTTGAGAGACAGAGAGAGACAGAGTGCAAGTGGGGGAGGGGCAGAGAGAGAGGAGGACTCAGAATCCGAAGCAGGGTTCAGGCTCTGAGCTGTCAGCACAGATCCCGACAAGGGGCTTGAACTCACGAACCATGAGATCATGACCTGAGTTGAAGTAGGATGCTTAACCAAGTGAACCACTCAGGCACCCCTGTTTGCATACAATTTTTTTTTTCAACGTTTTTTATTTATTTTTGGGACAGAGAGAGACAGAGCATGAACGGACGAGGGGCAGAGAGAGAGGGAGACACAGAATCGGAAACAGGCTCCAGGCTCCGAGCCATCAGCCCAGAGCCTGACGCGGGGCTCGAACTCACGGACCGCGAGATCGTGACCTGGCTGAAGTCGGACGCTTAACCGACTGCGCCATCCAGGCGCCCCTGCATACAATTTTTAATTTGGGGTTGGAGTGAGCCACAATTCCCTGCCCAGAGATGTTAGGAGAACCCCTCCCAAGACATGTGCTAGATAATGCTCCATGGGTTATCCTTTCTACAAACCAAGGCAAAGTCTGCTCTATTCAGCTGCCAGTAGGTCGAACAATGGGTGGATGTCAGGAGAATTTCAGACATGCATTTGGACACCCCCAAAGAGGCGACAGAACTATAATTTCAAGGAACCAAGGGTGCTGTGGTAGCCATGGTGGGGAGCAGGGGTGTGGGCATGTGATTTAGCCTCACATATCAGAGAATGGAAAGCAGAATGTGTGCAGAGGGTTCCTGAGGTAGTAGAACCTGTACACCTTTGAAGAAGAAAGCTGCTCTTCGGGCTGACTCTTGATCTGTCATACAGGTATGTGCTCAAAAGAACAGGAAGCCAGGAAGATTGTGCAGGTAGGCAGCAGCATATGGGACTGGCGCTGGGGGTTCTGGAGGATTCTATTGGAAAGCTTGATGGGGAGAAGGAGCAAGGAAGACACTTTAATGCTGCTCCCAAATCCTTCAGTGAAGCTTCATCTCAGTGTTAGGTACATGGATCTGCTGGAAGGGCTTCACAGTGGTGATGTGTGAGTTGGGTTGACATTGCCCTTGGCTGTGCACAATTGAGAGAATAAAACAGCCCATATTGCCCCCCCTTCCCTCCCCTGGAGAAAGGGGACACTGGCAGATGCTGTTGGAGCCAATATGGTAGGTGACAGCCAGTTCCCTGACACACCCCTGTTATGTCCCTCTGCCCTCCGCATCCCATGTCACCCCTTCCTTCCAGGCAGGTTTGCCTGTGGTCTCCTGGGAGTCAGTGAGTGCTCCCCTCTCTTTGTCTAGGTCTTCCAGCAGGGAAAACACCAAAATCCTCCCACAGAGACACTATAATCCATATAATCTTGTGGATTTAAAAAATTGTCCCAAGTCCAGTCTAATTTTCCAGCTTTGCTAGCTGTTGGAACACATTCTAAACAAAATGAACACTAACCTGTCTCTCCCTCCAGGCCAGGGGTGGGATGAATGTCCCCAGTGGTCTCAGGGGGTCTGGACCCTATTCAGCCCCTTCCAACTGCTCCTGGCCACATTTTGCAGTTCCGGGATCTCAGACATGTTTCCAACTATTGTCGTTCATCTTTTCACCTGTCTGTCTGTCCTTACATAATATGTGCCGAACAGTGAATGAAGCCATGGTACCTGGCTCTGTATAGGAGAGGCAATGGCCTTGAAAGCATGAATGAATAAGCTTATTTCAGACTGAAGTGAGGGCCATGAGGGAAACGACAAGGCACAGAATGGAGAGTGAGGGGGAAAGGGTGGGAAAATGGAGGTGCAGGCCTGACTGTTGAGAGGCCACCCAGGGATGCTTCCTGCTTCCCAAGACTGGAGTACCTCCCACCCTGAAGCTATCATCCCTAAGACCCTCAGGTCTTCACTGATTCATTGAGCCTCCTCACTCCCACCCAGGCTCCCAAGTCTAAGCAGTTCCCTCCCTCTTGAGCTCTACTCTGCCACCTGGGTGCTGAGGCTGGCTCTCCTCCTACAGGGGCTGGGGGGGGGGGTGCGGCAGGAAAGCTTCAGCATGAATTCTGTTCTTTGGCCCTTAGCCATCCATGCAGAAGGGCAGGGATACGGCATAGGGTGGAGAGGAAGGAGGCTGGAGTTGTGAATGCCTGGGAAGAGCCAAGACGAACTGAGAGAGAGAGAGAAAGAGAAGAAGAGAGGGAGAGGAAGGATGTAAGAGAGAGAAGAGGGAGGGGCACCCCTTCAAGACCACCACGGATGCTCCTGAATGTGGGGGTGAGGGTGGGGCAGACCTGATCTCTGAGGGTAAAGGAGAAGATCGGCACGAAGCCTGTTAAGCATCATTGCACACCTCGTGAACAGTCTATGACTGGATGTTCTTGGACATTGAGAGTCTGCTCTCTCTGCTTTGTGACTGGCTGTGCGTCTGGGTTCTGAGTGCATTTCTGACAACCACAGCCTAAGAATCCAGACAAACCCATGGGTTTCAAGGCTGCATAATTACTGCATTTGCTTTTTTGGTTCCCAAGTTGATAAATGTCCAACTTAAGGAACTCAGTTTTGGCAATGCAGATAGGTCTTAAAAGGGGCTGGTCTTTGTAGCATGGTGTTGTGAGAACCATTGGTATTTAAAAAGAGCATACCTGATTAATCTTAACTTTACAAAAAAATACATTACAGAACAAAATAGTAACACCTTCTTGAATGAGACCCATTATATGGTACTAACAAAGCAAGTTAAAAGGAAGGGTGAAGAGACAATTCTCTTTGGTTAATGGATGTGGCAAAACAGGATGTATTTGCATTTGTAAATTATTCTCCTCCCATAGTTTTCCTATTGAAGATGGAACTACTGAAATATTTATTAGAGTGGAATGATGGTTTAAGGGGCACAGGGAAGCTGTTAGACATGCTCCTGGTGGCAGAATGAAGTTGGCTTATGGAAACAGCGCAGACAATGTTCTTGAGAGAGATCACTGCCCCACAGTGAGAGTGGGGATTGAGGTTGGCTTGGCTGTGACAAGGGGACCTTCTCACCCTCCAGGTGAGAGGCCATTCAGTTATTTCTGGGCTGTACAAAAATAGGGACTTGATTGGCTTGTGCTTGGAACAAATGGTTTTTAAAAATAAATCAGTGAACCACTGGGAAGTGTCTCATTGTCTTTGCACCAGTGAGTGGCCTGTCTTTGTGTGACGAGGGACAGAGGGCCCTGGGGGGCTGCCAGTAAGCCAAGCAGCACAAGCCTTGGCGGTGCTGGGCTGTATGGGCATCAGTTCTCCGTCTACAACACAGGGCGTGAGGCCAGAGGAGAACCCACCTCTGAAGTGCTTTCAGTTCTCCAGGAAGGAAAACAACGTAAATCGTAAATCAAGTGGAGCTGGTTTTATCACAGCTTTGCCCAGATGCTTCCGAGGCAGCCACCACTGCTAGTTTCAAACGGCTCAGAAATCAAAGTCTCCCTGCTTCGTTGTTGATGTCCCACGTCATCGGGTCTCACAGATTCATCCTCATATTAAAGAGCTAACCCATTTTTCTTCCTGTGGTTGAGTTTTTTTCCCCCTTTTAAAATCAAAGCTACATGCACCGAAGAGAACTTCTCACTTATTGACCGTTTGATGCAGATAAATTGCAAATGGAAAGGTGCTCAGCAAAATGAATGCCACAGCTGTTAGCTTCATCAATGGGAGCTCGCAGTTTGCAAGCAGCGCCCATTACGCATCCCTGCAACTCTCTCTATTCTCTGCTCTTTGAATAATTTATCTGCAGGAAATCCAAATTGCCAAGGCACGCTTTAACCTAGCAGAATGATTGCCAATTTCCTTGGGAAAACTGACAAAAAAAAAAAAAAAAAAAAAAAAGAGCTGTAGATTGCATTTCAGCTGAAAGCAGGCGCCCGGCAATCAGACGCATTAGCTCCATTGTGCGGCCTACATCGGAAGGCATTGCGCTCGGGCTCAGTGCAGATGACATTTGAAGGCTCATAAATGTAATGAAGTCCCTTTGACACCTGCTCCTCTCTTCACTTTAAATATGAGTCATTGGTCCACGGGGAACCTCTGCTTTAAAAATAGAGATTATAGTAATTGTCTTCCAAGCTTTTGGAAGGCTGTAATAAACGCAGAGCTCATGGCACCGTGGCTCTGCAGCCTGGGGTCGACAGGTTGCATAAATTACCCCAGGTTTTGATTTTTCTTCCTTAACAAATCACATAAATCACTGCATGTTAGTGCCACCGGGCGGGGGGGGGGGGGAGGTTCACTTTGCGAATTTTGTCTTACCTCTTGGGGGGATTCCTTCTCTTCCTTGGAGGGTGGTACCTCAGCACTTGTCCCTTGCAGGTCTTTAGGCCCTACAGCCCCACTTTTGTAGCCCTTCCTTGCTTTCTCCTGCTTCTCTTCCCACTGTCTGGCTTTCCCTTTGACGACCTCGGCTGTGGCCTGGGACAGGTGGTGAGCCCTGTGGGCCCTGGCTCTCCTGGAGCCTCCTGGGGCTCCTGGGGTGCCTGGGGTTCATCCTGCCAGGCGGAGGTCCCTCCCCACCGGGCCTCTCTCCCTTGGAGACAAGGAATGTTTCAGGGGTCCACCCATCTCCTACCTCTTCATTACATATCTGCCCAGATTTGTCTGGGTGACATAGGTCCAAGATCCTAGGTGATGACCTGTAGCCCCTGGGGGCGTCCCCCACCTCAAGCCTCTCTGTGACCTTTGTCCCCAGGCTTCACCCTCCTGTAGGCTCTCCCTCGACTCCCTCATGGGACTACACAGGCAGTGTTCCCCTTGGAAGTTAGCAGGGGGCAGGGAATGTGGGGTATACTGATGGGCTCGTGTGGGGTGGCCAGAGGATATGAGGGGTTCTCCACTGTGTGGGGTGCCCCATGCCCCTTGGGAAGCTCTACTCACCCTCTCCTGGGAGAAGGGACATCCCTGGGAGGGTGGACTGTGGGTCCTGTCCAGATGGCCCCTTGGCCTGCATTCCTGTTTTTAACCGGCTTTCACCTGAGACTGGTTCCCACCTCTAAAGCTGGGCTATATGGTACAGTGGCCACGGGCACTTAGCATGTGGCCGGGGACACTGAGATGTGCTGTGAATCCAGGAGACATGCCGGGTTTCTCAGAGTTAGCATAAAACAGAATCCAATTCATAATTTTTTATACTGATTACTGTTGAAATGATGTTTTGGATAGGTTAGGCTAAGTTTACTATTAAAATCTGCTTCATGTTTCCTTTTACATTTATAACATGACTATTAGAACATTTACAGTGGTGTCATAACTTGCATTTCGTTTCCCCAGGGTGGTGGTGCCTTGGCGGCCCCTGTACCTCTCAGAGCACACGCTCATGGAGCGTAGGAGCACACACTCATCGAGCATAGGAGCACACACTCATTGAGTGTCCTGTCTCACGTTAGGGAAGGTCTGCTCAGGCTGCCTGTCCTTGGGCTCTCCCTGGGACGGCACAGTAAAAATCGAAGTCATTCATTTCTGGACACTTTGTGAAGGCCTGTTCTAGTCCCAGCCACCTGTATCTAAGAGGATGATCCCAGTGTGGTAAGGCACTCACTCCTGTGGGAAGCCGGGCTCTGGGGCCCAGTGGGTGACCTGCCATGGTGCCTTAGCACCTGCCACCCCCAGTGAGTGCTGGGTGGAACCCTCAGCCTTGCCAGGAGGCCATATTCTATGAGACCCTAACATTTGTGAAGAGCTGGTGGGTGGGGTAGGGCTCCTGCCTGAGGTTCCTGCTCGGGTGTGTGTGGGGCAGTGGGAGGGCTGGGAGCAGGAGGCAAGGGACACCCACCCCCCCCGCCCTTGACTGGTGGTCTCTGTCCTGAAGCACCTCCCCTGTACCTGTTGCTCCTGGTCTCAGTCCTCCCCCTCCTCGGAGCTCACTCCTTGTCTTTCTGTGTCACAGATTCACCTTCACCAGTAAAACTTGAGCAAGAAAACGGCTGGAGGTCCAGTGTGGCCCTCGAGGGGTGGTTCTGTGCTGGGTTTCGGTTAACATCACAGTTGTTTTTGCTTGCAGATGAGCTTAGAACATGAGGATAAGCGGGCTCGTACGCGATCCAAGGCCCTCCGAGGTGAGTGCCGTCCCCTCCCAGCTGGGTCTGGCTGTGAGTCCCAGGCCCTAAAGCAGTAAATGTCACTTTCTTCAGGAAAACAGAACCCCACAGTGATGACCAGGCCCTGGGATGCTCCTCCCCTTACGCTGGGCAGTTGGGGTCCATGGGTCTGGTGGCTTCAGGCCTCTTCAGCCTCAAGGTGCCTAGGAGGGCTGCTGTGGGGCCCAGACAAAGCTGCCTGGGGTGGAGGTGAGGAGGCAGGCAGTCCCACAGAGTGGGGAAAGCAGAGCTCGCCCAGCAGACCTTTCTGTTTGGAACTGAGATGCTGCCAGGCTCCCGTCACCAGCCTCCTTGCCTCCCAGGACGTCAGTCTTGGTGCTGGATGGCCATGGGCAGTTGTCAGATTTAACTGGCAGTGGGGTGGGGAGACAGGGAGCCAAGGCCCTGCTGAACCCTTGGCCAGCCTCACCTCCCTGACTCCATGAGCACACACTGGCCAGGGCTGCGTGTCCCCGTGCGTGGGTGGCCTTCACGGAGGGGCTAGAACACTGAGCTTCTCAGGTGAGCTGCCCAGTTGGACCCTGGTGCATGTTGCCCCCGGTGGCCTACATCATTGAGGGACCAGCCGCTCAGCCCATCTGTTCTCTCTGTCCAGCTTTATCTGCTGGGTCAAGTTTCCTGCTGGAAGCTGACTTCTAGCTGCAATTAGAGAAAGGGAAACCATCCTGGCCCCGAGGGCCCAGAGAGCCTGTATTAGGTGGGGCGTCTGACCCAGTCTGCAAAACTACCAGCCTCTCGTGGGGAGAGTCTGGCACAGCATCAGGTTAGAGGTGGCAGCTCGCTCCACTGGACCCTGCAGGACATACCAGGAGGTCAGGAAAGGACGGGGTTCCATTCTCACTGGGATTGCCTCCGCTTTTTATTCCATTTGTGCCATGAGGGCGATGTGCCTTTTCAATTCGGACTCCCACATGTGTTTCCCTGTTTCTCTCTTTCTCTCACCCAGTGCCCCCAGAGCCCACAGGTGCCGACCTCAGGTAAGAAAGGCTTTCTGCTAGCTCCCAGCATTGCGCATGCCTGTGACCCCGAACACCCAAAATGTCCCACACTGGGCACTTTGGACTGACCAAGCACACCCCTGGACCCCTTTCCTCCTCGCCATGAGTCCAGCTGTCTTCACCTTTCTCGGCCCTCCCTCCACCTCTGTCCTGGCCCTACCATGCAGCCAGCCTCGACACAGGGGCACAGATACGCTCGCATCTGGTCACCACCAGGCCCTGGTAGTCCCCACGGTCCCCAGCCAGCAACAAGGTGCTGTGTTAGTGGGCTCTCACAAATGCTTCTGTGTCTGGTGGTTTGGCCAGAGTTGAGGAAGCTGGCTGTCCAGGTCCCAAGTTTTCCGCTGACTCTAGATGCAGACAGTGTTTTTGTGTGTTGGTGATCTTGTAATGGCTTAGCCCTGTGACTTTCCAGATTCTAGGTCACGTCTCACAAGGCATGAGCACCCTGAGGAGGAAGGGAGGACAGCCTACTGCGGAGATTTGCTGGGTCAGGGCAGAGGGGCCAGGCTCTCCTCCCCAGAGGTCGACTTGCCCTCACCTGCTTGCTTCTGTCCTGGGCTCGGCTCCTGGGGCTGTGGGGGGTGGGGGTGGGGGAGGCCAGAGAGAAAGCCGCCCCAGTGCTTGTGTGTAAGGACTGCTCCCCCAGCACCACCCACACATCCTTTGGACTTGCGACTCTGTGGGCCTGGGCTCTTCTGGTGCCAGCCCTCAGTGCTGTTTTGCTCAGACAGCGCTGATGACGTCCTGCAACCAACCAAGAAAATCAGCCCCTAGTTCTCCCCACCTTTTCTGAGGAGGGGTAGTGTCAATGTGTTCTGGCTCAAACATGAGAGAAGAAAGGGAAGTGATGTTGTTGAGGGTCCCAGTGTGTCAGGTGGGCACCAGGGGCCCCATTTAATTTTCACAAATTTCCTGTGAGTCGAAGCCAGGCTTGGACTGCAGCTGAGGTCACCTGCCAGAGGCTCATCCTTGGAGGAAGGAAGGGCTCCAAGCCCACTCTCTTTCCAATAGCAGCTCTGGTGCTGAGCACACCACAGAGCCCCCAGTGCCCCCCGCACCCTGAGACGGTGGGCAAGGACTGTATCGGCTTGGTGCTCTGTCCATGCTCAAGGGCCACGGGTGACAACCACACCCCAGGGGGGGTTTCTGTGATCTTCCAGACTCCCAGCTGGGGACAAACAGAACAGTCTAGTTTCTGAGGGTCAGTGATGTTCCTTCCCTGCTCTCTCTGCCACCAGCCTGGAACAGTTCTTCCTACGTAACTGCATCAATCCAGGGCATCAGCGCTTCTCAGTTCTTAGGGGGAAAGAGTCTCACTAAACTGCACAAGCCTGGGGCCAGGACTGTCATCGTCGTCTTCTTCTTCTATTTCTTCTTCTAAATTTATTTTGATTAAAAAATTTTTTTTCAATGCTTATTTATTTTTGAGAGACAGAGAGAGACAGAGCATGAGCAGGGGAGGGGAGGAGACAGAGGGAGACACAGAATCCGAAGCAAGCTCCAGGCTCTGAGCTGTCAGCACAGATCCCGACTGGGGGGCTTGAATGAACTCACCAACTGTGAGATCGTGATCTGAGCCGAAGTCAGACACTTAACCGACTGAGCCACCTAGGTGCCCCGTCTTCTCCTCCTCTTCCTCCTCCTCCTTATTCTTCTTAATGTTTATTTATTTTTGAGAGAGAGACAGACAGAGCGTGAGAGGCAGAGGGGCAGAGAGAGGAGACACAGAATCCGAAGCAGGCTCCAGGCTCTGGGCTGTCAGCACAGAGCCCAACGTGGGGCTCAAACTCATGGACTGTGAGATCATGACCTGAGCCAAAGTCAGACGCTCAACTTACTGAGCCACCCAGGCACCCCAGGACTGTCTTATTCTTCACCAGACCTGTTGATGAGTGGCTTTTGCCAGCCAGGGAAAGGAGAGGACCCCAGAGTGTCCCAGCATCCCTCTAACTGTTGAGGCTATAAGTTGGTAACAGAAAGGAAGGGGCACAAAGGGAGGCCACACACTCAGAGCCCAGGTGTGTGGCGATCTCTGCTATAGCTGCACAGCATAGTGTTGCTCTTAGGACACGGTTCCCAGTGCTATTATTGTCCTGTTTGTGAAGTGGGGAAACCGAGGCTCAGAGGGCTAAAGTTTGTCCAACCACAAGAGCAGAATCACACACTCCACTGCTCAAAGCCCTAGCCTCGGTCACAGGGTGGGAGGGTGAGGGTGGAAAGGCAGCCAGACCAGGCCGATGGAAGCTGCACAGAACACGCTTTCCCTGAGCACAGGGTTAGCTCGCTGGAGGGGAGGTGCCCTCTCTGATGGGTGGACCAGTGGATGGATGCTCAAAGGGGCAGGGGCACAGGGTGAGAGCTGGTTTCCAGGAGGAGGTACCACTTCCCCTGGGCCGTGTGACGTTCAGTGGGGACATCTTCAGGACAGTGAAGGGGAGGAGGCTGGGCATAGCACCTGAGGAAGCTCTGGGGTTTGGTAGTAGCAGTTAATTTTGGCAACAGATGAAGTTATGGCAGCAGTTGGAAAGGCAGATCCAAAGGGCTGGGTATTCTCTCATAATTCTGCAATAGCAGAACCAAAAATGACTCTGAAAATAGATTTGTTTTGAAATATTCTCAGAGAGGACCCAGCCAGTGCATGGGAGAGGGTTGCGTGAACACCTTCATTTTTTATGTGGTCTCAACCTATTTACTTGGTGATAGTGAGACCCTTATATTTTTTAGTGGGGAAACTGACTAACGCATTGATGTCTGCTAGCAGCAAGGTCTTCGGCCATTCTTCCGGTTTTGGGGAATGGCTGCTTGGAGTGAAATGGAGAGGTCTATGCCAAAAAACTGCCCATGTCCTGCCGGGAAGGTGCCAGTCACTCCTGTGTTCACAACCGTGCACCGGCCGTGAGCTACACGTGGGGTTGTGATCTGTGGTGCCCTCGTGGCTCTCACCCCTTTATTTGCACGTCAGCCGCCCTAGGCACCTTTGTGCCACAAGAATGGGCAAACGCTGCAAGCCAGGACATCTTCCCCCTCTGGCACGGCAGCGGCTGTGCTGCCTAAGCAGAAGAGACCCCCGTCCTGGTGAGGTGTACACGAAAGACGCCAGCACAGGGAGAGAACTCACTGGGACCTGGAAGAGAAACGTTGTGATGTTAGATGAAGTCATGCAGCATCACTGGAAGGGGGGCTGCGTTAGGGTGAAGCTCCACCTGGGAGCCTCGCCACACGGATGAGGGAATGATGCCTCCCAGAACTTGCTGCCATCCCCTGCTCCGGTCTGTCTCTTCCCCAGCTCACGCAGAGCTCCCAGGAAGCTGCTTGTTCTCGGAGCAGTGGCATGGCGGCTGTTGTGATGAGAGCAGAGCAGAAGGTTGGCAAGGAGTGGGTGAGGCTCTCATCGCCTTCTCCTGCCTCTGGAGCCCACTTTGCTGCTCCGTGCCCTGAAGTTAACACCGAGCGCCCAAGAGAGAGCAAATGGATCTGGTGTTTTTCCCCTTCACGTTAGTGAAGAACCAATGGACACTTCATTTGTGTCTTGGTCTGGGCCCATCTGCCGTCACACAACTTCAGAGTGACTCTGCTAGAGGCGATGGCTAGTGTGAAGTTGGGGCACCCAACTCCTCTGCAGACGGAAGCGGTTGGACCCCTTCTGGAGCCGCCTCCAGGTTCCAGGAGAGTTGCCCATCTGTCACCACTGCACCCTGGTTCCCACCCAGCCCACCTGACCTCAGCTGAGGGCCTCCTGTGAGCCAGTGGTCAGCTCCTGCCTATGGGACAGATGGGAGTGGGGGCGGAGTTCTCCACCTGTCTCCAGGGGGCTGGAGGGAGGCCAATCCCTTGGAGGAACGGGAGCTGAGTGTGGGGCTCCAGCTGGGATCTGGCTCCTCCTGGCCTCGGCCTCGGCCTCAACTTCCCTTGACACCTGTTGTCTAGGTTCAGACACCTCAGAGCGGTGGCCCGGACCCTGCTCAGTGCTGACTGTGAGTAGGCAGTCTGTAAGCCTTCCTGACCATCTCTCCGTCTCTGCCACACTCAGGGAGCCTGGGGGGTTCAGGGACAGGGTTTGGCTGGGTCTTCCTCATCCCACATGCTGGCAAGAGGCTCCAGATGCCTGGAGCTGGTGCTGCTTCCACACTCTGGCCCTGAGCACCCTCTGGGCCTCAGCGACGCCACGCTGGGGAAGCTTGTAGGGGAAGCTGTGTGAACTGGGAGGCATAGGCTGCTGGCATTGCAGCCCCTGGGCTTTGGTCAGGTCTCACGTTGCCCTTGTTGGACATTCCCTTGGCTGCTGCGTGGGGGGCAGGAGCGTGGGGGTTCCAGCCTCTCCTCCCAGAGTGGCCCTCACCTGCTCCACACACGTGGGCTCCCAGCCTATCCTGCTCCGTTTAGGCTAGAGGCCAGGACTCTTCTGAACTGGCGGGTGGAGGTGTGGCTTGGAGCTGGTGACGTGTTTGGGGGCAGTGCCAGTGGCCTGCAGGCCTCCACGGCAGCTGTCACATAATTGCCTGATTAACTCAGTGATTAATCGGCTAATTGGGACCTCAGCTTCAAATCCCCAATAACAAGGACCTTTTGTGAAAAGTCTCAAAGCTAGCTCTTGAGAGAGTGAAAGCAAGCATGGGGCATAGATTTTAGAATAGACAGGCTGGGGGCAGCGCTAAGTCCTGTCTGTCTGGAAAGGAAATCCACAACGAAATGTGGCACGTCTTCCCTCCCTGTCTCCCATTCTCTCCCCACTTCCTCCCTTTCCTCCTTTCCCCTTCTTCCCTTTCTCCTTTCCTTTCTGACTTTTAAACCGATGAAAACCAGCACTGAGATCAGCCATGGTGGCCATGGGCTGCAGGGAGGGCCTCAGGGACACTGTTGCTTCCCCTTGCTACCCCGAGGGCTGTTGGTGAGCTCAGGGTGGGTGGGGCTCTGTCTCCACAGACTGTTCTGTTTCTCCCCGACCGGTTGATAAGTGTGGCCTGCGTGGCTACTTGGGCCCACAGTGCTCTGCAGTCAGGTCCGTGATCAATCAAATTAGAAACTATCAGGTGTGTCTAGACAGAAGTCTAGGGCCCTGCCCCTTCTGGGGCCCACCCCGTCCTTCCCTCGCCGGATCTGGGAGAGCCTGATCTGCGGTGGGGAGCTCTGACCCCGTGATGCCAATCCTAGATCTAAAACCTAAAAACAAGGTCTTCCTGTCTTGGGCACCTGGGGACGGCCCCTCCCGGGAGGAGCTCAGGTGCCCCTCCTCTGGGTGATCTTCCATGCTGTCTCTGTTTCTCCGGGCATCAATTGGCCATTCCGGACAATGAGGTGATGGCAGCTTCTTGCACTCTGTGGCTTGTGGATGTGCTCAGCGGCCCACGGGACCGTGGCCTCGCATGGAGCTGACTCTAGAAGTGGGTTGGGTGGCGTACCCTGTGCCCACGATCAGAAGTTTCCAGAGCTTTCTGGGGTTTGGTTCAGCGGGGAGACAGATGACAGTGGAGAGTGGGGAACTCCTGGGGGCCGCACCTTTAACCGCATTTCCTGGCTCCTGGGGGGGGAAGCACGAGGCCCAGCAGCACCCCCACCCACATCTTATGGCAGTCTCTGGGTCATCAGCCTTCCTAGACTCACCTTCCTGCACCAGGCTGCAGGTTCTGGAGGAGGGTCGCAGCTGGGGGCCTGTAGCTTGGGCCAGGCCTGGATATTTACATAGAGCCGTTCCTGCCTGGAGGTACTTGCTTACTTTGCCAGGCCAAGGGCATGCCTGGCAGGGGCTGCAGGCCTCACAGCACCAGCGATGGCCATGGAGAAGCCCAGTGTTTCTGCTCTGCCCTTGGGCCAGCCTCAGGTGCTGGTTCTGGGGGCTCCACAGAGGGTCCTGTGTCCCAGCTGCTTGGAAGCCTGCAGTTCGCCTGCAGTGGGAAAGACTTATCCACAGAAAAAAGAAGCCATCTAGGAGGCGCCGATGTTGGAAGTCTTGGTCTCGTACATACAGATCTTTAATTAAACACGCTCATAAAATTGTAATGAACCATTCGTTTATTTAAATGGGGTGAGTTATTTCATTAATTTTTAGCAAACTGCAAGCAGCCATTCTGAGACGCACTGTTTGGAGACAATCTTCTGCTCCTCAGGGTGAGGGCCTGGGGTGGGCGGGTCCTTCCACTGAGTGACCAGTCCTGCTTGTCTCCCCCCAGCTGCCCCACCCCAGGGTGCACCGGCTCAGGACACATCCGGGGCAAGTACTCCAGGCACCGCAGGTAAGGTAAGGGGGTTCCTGGGAGAGATGTTGGGCTGCTGGGGATCTGGAACCCCACTCCTGGCCCTTTTGTAGATCTAGAACCTTCCATTTCCACCTGCGGCTGCTGAGGCCGGTGTGGTCATGGCATGTCATGCCGCAGTCTCTCTGTTGGGGGCTGTAAGGCTGGATGAGTCCATGAGGGAGAGCTCAGAGCAGACCTCGTACACACTGGTGACCCAAATGACCTGGTTGTCACTGTTGTCATCCTGGGGTGTCAGCTTGACTTCAGTGGGTGAGGGTGTGCAGGGTCTGGAGGTGGAGAAGGAAGGGCCCCGGGGACCCTGCTGACCTGCTTGGTGGGAGGAAGCGGGCTGTGTCCGACAGAGGGTGTGAAGCAGAGCTGCCTGGGGCCAGTCCCCTCCCCCTCCCAACAGGGGGTGCCGTTGGGATGGGACTGCTGAGGTTAGGTCTCATGAGAGAAGCAGGAAATAATCTAAGTTTTTAATGTGGACAATTAACGTAAAATTTTAAACACATCAGCCTGCCAGTCTTGAATGTGGGGCTTCTGGCTTGGGTTGGTGATGAGGCGCAAAGACAAACTTTCACAACAGGGAAAGGGGCTGCGGAGGGTGAGGGGAGGAGCCGGAGGGAGGACCCCCCAGGGGGTGTTGACAAGGTGGCCCTTGGCCTGGTCTCCTTCCTCCCAGTTTGCAGAGCTGCCCTCTGGCCAAGAAGAGGAAGCTGGAGGGTGCCCAGCCAGAGCACCTGGTGTCCAAGCGGAAGTCCCACCCCCTGAAGCTGGCTCTGGACGAGGGCTACAGTGTGGACACCGACGGCAGTGAGGATGCTGAGGTGAAGGACGCCTCTGTTTCGGATGAATCGGAAGGAACTCTGGAGGAGGACGAGGCTGAAATGTCAGGACAGGAGGAGATTCATCGTCCTGAACCAGCTGAAGGTGCTTTGTGGCTCTTTCTCCCCTGAAATAAAGGGCGCTTAGTGTGGCCCTGGAGAATCACAGCCTGTGAGTGGGGAGGGGGCCCACTCTGAGTTAGTGAAAGGGCTGCCGAGGAAGCCATTCCTGAGAACAAGCGAGGTCTTGTCCTGACATTTGTTGGGGCTTCCTGGAGAGGGGCCGGTACAGGGTGCTTGGGGGGTCTGTGGGCGCATCTCTGTGCGAACACTGTGTGTATGATTGTGGATGTGTGCCTATGTGCATATGAGAGATGGATGGACAGATGGACATGGGCTGTGCGTCTGTGCTTGGGGGAGGGTCTCATGTACAGCAGAGGGGGATAGACCCCACTCCACTTGGCGCTGGGAAAGAATAGCCTGGGGGTGGGAGTGAGGGGTCTGCTTGGCATCAGATGAGACTCTGTGGGGGTGCCCGGGGAAGCCTGGAGCGGCAGGGGGAAATGAAGGGATTCCTTGTTTCACTTTCTTCCCTGTGGGGCTCAGCAGCACCAGCCTCGTTGGGGCACCCAGACTTTGGCAAATGCTGGTGTAAAAGTGTCCATGTCCCCCAAGAACGTTGGCAGACTACAGAACCCTGGGGGTGGGACTGAGACCTGAGGTCCAAATCCCCCAGCACCCCCCACCCCAAAGCTGCCTGTGTCTTCTGAACCTGCAGGGTCTGAGATGGAGCTTTATTTTGTTTTGGAGCCAATTCAGGGAGAGTCCTTACACCCACCTCCCTCCCGAGTCTTCGGTTGTGTCTCAAGCGGTGTGTGGCCCCAAGGGCTCTAGGTAGAAAGGACTAGCTTGCCTGCTTTCTTACAGAGGAGTGAGTTTGGGGTCTGGGCACCGGCCCTGGCTGGGCTCCTCTGGGAATGGTCAGACGGCAGGGCTGGCTCCTGCACCCTGGACACCCCTGCCGACTGTCCTCCAGGGCCTGTGTGTGGCGAACACCTGCTACGTCATAGCCATGGCAGTTAAGAGGTTCAACTTTGAGTCTTTTGAAAACATAAATTCATTTAGTACTTGCTAATTATGGAGCAATTAAAAAAAACCCGATGGGTGCTTTAAGCTCCATCTTATGAGATGCAGGTTTACTTGATTTGAGAAAGTAAACATCGAGGGGAGGACCATTAGTAAAACATATCGGAGCGTTCCTCAGCTTCAAAGACAGCAGTGACTACTCCATCTAGGACCAGAAATAAGTTCACCGTGTCTCCAGGTCCAGGCAGAGGGGCTGGCAGAAATGACCACAGCCCCAGGCTGTGCTGGGACAGCCTGCCTCTTGTGCTCTTCACACTTGTTTCCGATTTTGTGCAGGAAGGAGCCCTGTCAAGCCCCACTTCGGATCCAACCCCATCAGCAGCCCCACGGGCCCCACCAAGGGCAGCTACAGCAGTTATCAGGAGATCATCGCCACTTCTCTCCTAAATTTGGGCCAGATTGCCGTAGAGACGCTAGTTGGGGAGGATTTGGGTCAGGTGGCCAAGCCGGGCCCCGGTGTTGTGCACCTGGTGCAGGAGGAGGCCGAAGAAGGGGCCACCAGTGATGAGGGGGAGAAGGACGTGTTCATCCGGCCAGAGGATACAGAGGAAGTCATGGAAGTCACCAGGGAACGCTCCCAGGAGCTGGGTCCCCAGTCTGGGGAGGGCATGGTCAGTGAGGAGTCAAGCAAGATGAAAGTCAACCTGGGTAATGAGGAGGAGGAGGAGGAGGAAGAGGAGGAGGAGGAGGAAGAGGAGGAGGAGGA
>NW_026057578.1:100479-185110 GCF_023721935.1 Panthera uncia | reverse complement strand
GAGGAGGAGGAGGAAGAGGAGGAGGAGGAGGAAGAGGAGGAGGAGGAAGAGGAGGAGGAGGAAGAGGAGGAGGAGGAAGAAGAGGAGGAGGAGGAAGAGGAGGAGGAGGAAGAGGAGGAAGAAGTAGCCGCTCCCGATGTGATCTGTCAGGAGGATGCCCCCCATGCCCCCACCCAGAAGGCCCCGGAACCCCGGCACCCAGCATCTCCCAGCCCCAAGCCCGAGTACTCTGTCATCGTGGAGGTGCGCTCTGATGATGGCAAGGACGAAGACTCGCGCTCCCAGAAGTCTGCAGTCACTGATGAGTCAGAGATGTATGACATGATGACACGTGGGAACCTGGGCCTCCTGGAGCAGGCCATTGCCCTGAAGGCTGAGCAGGTGCAAGCCGTCTGCGAGCCAGGCTGCCCACCCACCGAGCAGGGCCAGCCGGGCCCTGGTGAACCGGGCAAGGTGGTGAGGCCTCTGGATGCCGCACGGAAGAACTACTGCAGCAAAGGTAGGGCTGGAGGCCCGGGCCTGCACACCCATCCTTAACGCCTCCGTCCAGGGTTGTCCCCAGCAGGCATGGATGCGGGCTGGGTGAGAGGCATGCTCACACTTCTCACAGAGGGCGATCCAGAGACAGACACAGGGCTCCAGGTGGGAGGAGGAGCGTGGGAGGGACAGTGAGCTGGCCCCAGCACCTCAGGCACAGCCTGGAGGGCCCAGCTGGGTCATGGAGAGACACAGGCAGACCCTGGGGGGACACACCTGGGTCATGAAGAGACTCGAGTGAGCCCTGGGGAGCCCCAGCTGGAAGACAGGTGGGGACACAGGGCCCAGATTTTCTGGGAATCCTCACGTGAGACAGGCCTGGGGCAGATACTGAGGGACACAGCTCTCAAGGGGACACCCTTCAGGGTGGCACAGGTGTGGGGGAAAGCTGCTTGGAGCCCAGATTCAGGCCAGCACAAGTCTTGAGGGAACACAGGCACAAGGAGACCTAGGTAAATGTGATACAAATTTAGGGACAGGGTGTTGAGGCCTGTGTAGGGTATCAGCCTGAGGGTGGTGGGCTTGGGGACCACAGATCAGGGCGGATATTGGTGGGACACTATTGGGGAGTGGCATGGCTGGGGGACACAGGCAGAGTGACAGCCCCGGGTGCAGGTGTTTGGGTGACGCAGGCCTATGGGACATTGGGGGGACCCAGACGCAGGGTGCCTTGCCTTCAGGGGTAGAGTTGAGGGCACAGGCCCAGGGGACAGAGCCTCAGGGTGAGGCAAACAGTGGCGCTGGAAGCACCCGGCAGTGGGCGAGATGCGACTGATGTCGAGGCACCGCCACAGCGCGAGCCCGGCTAGAGCCCGTGTGGCAGCGGTAGCAGCTCAGGAGGCAGGCTCCGGGGATCATTTGTGATGACCCTGCCTGCTAGGCTGGTGAAGGTCCAGCTTCCTGCCTGTTTGAATGTGAAGAGGAAGAGCCAGGGGTCCTGCACTTTAGAACCTGCTCGGGTTTCTGCCTCAGCCGGGGTGGGCATTCTGAGTGTGGTTGTGTGAGTTCTGTGTTCTCCCCAGGGGAACCGCTCCATCTAGGAACTTCTCTGGGACACCGGCTGTGCTCTGGGGATCATCTGTGTCCTGGCAGGTGTTCCCTTCTGGCCCCCACACTCAACAGTGACCTCTCTGGGCTTGCAGAGCCTAGGTGAGGTCAGCAACTGAGCTTTGAGTTTAAGTTTCTGCCCAGGCATTTATATTAGTCCTGTGGCTTTGGGCAAGTTAACTTCTTTGTCCTCGTCACTTTGTCAAATCCAAAGGACATATCCTGGCAGGGACCTCGTCACATCTTTCACCTCTCTGTGCAGAGGCTGGACCTCAAGGCATGGGGGCTCTTGGAGGCATGGCCCCACCCTGAGTGGGACTCACACAAGTCAGTAGGAGCAGGGAAAGAGGGCACCAGCTGCTACCTGGGTTGTCCTCTTTAAAATGCTGCACAACTTACTACATGTTTGGGCAGTTTACAAACTTACAGTTTGGGCAGCTTCTGGGCTTTTCCATGAGGACAGTTGATGTGGACCAGTTTCTTCAGAACTAGCTAGCCATCCCCTGGTCCCTCTCAGGCTCTCGGGCAGTCTGGCCACTCTCCTCTCTGGACAGCCGGAATGAAGAGTCATGGCTGTTCTGTCCTCCTCCCCACTTGGCTTTCTGGCTACCCTCTAACCGATGCCTCTTGTGTGTTTAGATCCCTCCAGAGCTGAGAAGCGCGAGATCAAGTGTCCAACACCAGGCTGTGATGGCACTGGCCATGTGACAGGGTTGTACCCTCACCACCGCAGCCTATCTGGTTGCCCCCACAAGGACAGGATTCCCCCGGAGAGTGAGTAGCTATGCACAGCTCAAGCCATCTCTGGTGTTTGGATGATGTAGCGTCCCCCCCCCCCCCCCCCCCCCCCCCCCATCCCAGGGCCCTGTCCCTTTGGATTGGCACTGTCCAGGTGCCCAAACTTGAGTCCTACATGGCCGGGGATATGGAGTGTGCCCATTTACCTACCTTGAGACGGCAGCCAGGCCCCAGGAGGGCCTGCCACAAACACAGGCACTCGGGAGGGAGGAGGAGCCAGTAAGCCAGGGAAGAGCCAGCCATCTGTGCTCTGAGGGCCATGAGGAGAAAGCCTAAGCTTTTTCACTCCTAAGCTAGAGGCAGTAATTGTGAACATTCATTTCAAAGGGTGACTCACAGAACAACCAGAGGGTTTGAAGGCGAGGGAAGCAGGGGCCACAGTGGGAGGGAGTGTGCCTCGACTGGGCTGAGGCTTGGGAGCCACTCTGGGTTGCTGCTCTAAGTTGCCGCCCTGCAGAGTTGGAGACTTCAGATGGGGCTCCTCCATGTTCCTTGGTGGGGCTCACCATCTCCCTCTCCCTGGTTCTCTTCCAGTCTTGGCTATGCACGAGAATGTGCTCAAGTGCCCCACTCCTGGTTGTACAGGTCAAGGCCACGTGAACAGTAACCGCAACACGCACAGAAGGTACTCGGGCTGTGCTGGGAGTGGCGAGGGCTGTGTGGTGGGGTGGGCGGGGCCGTGGGCTGAGCCCTGGCCTGGGACGGGTGCAAGGTTGGAGCAGGCCTCTTGGTGGAGGGTCAGCGTGGCACCCAGAGGCATGGTCGCTGTGGTGGGGTCCTGAGAGACCAGAGGGCGGCTGCAGGGATGGCTATGTGCTCTTCAGAGAGGCCTACTGCCTGTCGGGAAAGCCAGGTGGAGGCTGTGAGACGTTTGGGAAGCTTCTGCACTCTAGCTTTTGCTCGTGGTGGGCCTTGGCTGGCCAGGACCGAGCTCTGGGCTACACTGTGGCTTCTGACACCCAGGTAGAAGTGAGACTCCCATGATGCACTCAGGGTTTAGCTGTTTGCTGTCTTCCACAGTGAGAGGTGACCATACCCCCCACCCTTGCCTGGAGCGCCTTGGGCAGCAGGGTTGTGATGGGATGTGCTCTCACAAAGGAGGCCAGAGCTTTTGAGGTCACTTCATTGAGAAGAGGCTAAATTCCTGAGCCCTTTTGTGACTAGTCACCTCTCTAGCAGCCATGGTCAGCTCTGTCCTGACAGATGAAGTTGCTTCCCTGATGTCCCAGGTTGGGTGCTTCCCTAGGAAGGGCTGGGGCCTCTTGCTGTGGCCGTGGTACAGTCTGTAACCTCTAGGGTTAGCACCCAAGTTGTGTGGCCCATGGGGCCCTGGGCTTCCCTGAGTTGAGCCAGAGACGTGTTGGCATGTCGGGGGAGAGCAGGGAGGTGAGAGGCAGGCCCATTGCCCAGACCTGCCTAGAGGAGGTGCCTTTGCCCAGAGCCCTGAAGGCTTTTAGGATATACTTTGTCTGTGTGCATCATTGCTTAGAATTTCCCAAAGCAGAAAGTGACTGTGCAGCTGCTACCTTGAGGGCTTGAGGACAGGGCTGGAGAGACAGGAGCCTTCTCTGGGCTCCTACTGGTGTCTGTGGGCTTCTGGGCTTGGACAGGCAGGATCTGAAGGAGAATGCTCAGCTGCCCTCCTTGCCTTTTCTCTAGTTTGTCCGGATGCCCCATTGCTGCTGCTGAAAAATTAGCCAAATCTCATGAGAAGCAACAGCCGCAAGGGGGAGATCCTTCCAAGAATAGCTCCAATTCAGATCGGATCCTCAGGTGAGTGAATTGAGCCACACAACTGAAGGGGCTGCCTCCC
The DNA here is from genome assembly GCF_023721935.1 of Panthera uncia. Taxonomy (NCBI): domain Eukaryota; kingdom Metazoa; phylum Chordata; class Mammalia; order Carnivora; family Felidae; genus Panthera; species Panthera uncia. Next base: position 180,915 of record NW_026057578.1, on the reverse strand, counting down.
AAAATGGTTAGAGGGGCTTCCCAGTGTCTCTGGGGCTGCATGTGCACGTGTGTGTATGTGTGCATGTGTGTTTATGCTTGCGTGTGTGTGCATGTGCATGTGTGTGCTGATGCCCTCAGCTGCCCTCGGGGCCCCCTAGAGGACAGTTTCTGGGCACACACAGGACAGCGTCTGACATCTGCCCCCCTCACCGGTGCTTCGGCTGTGGCACAAACACCCACCAGGCTGCCCCTGCCTTGCTCTCCCCAAAGGCGTCTGATCTCACCGCTTGAGATTACTCAGGGATTTGTTTGTGGAGACGCTGGTCCTGTCTCCAGAGGGCAGACCGCACCAGCCGAGGGCCACTGCTGTCCAGAAGCACCGGAACTGCTCCTTCTGGCTGTCTCACTCCAAGGAAGGACCATAAACCAAGGGAGAGAAGTGGGTGCATGTGGTACCCTTCAGAGCATTGGCCCCAGAGGTTCTGAGGCAGCAGTGGGCCTGTGTGCGTGTGCGTATGCATGTGTTCACGTGTGCACACGTGTGTGCGTGCATGTAGACATGTGTCAGCAATAAGGGGGCTCCTGACAGAGCACTCAGAATGCATTTGCTTAGCATTCCTGCCATCCACGTGACCCTGTGAAGCGGGTACCACAAGTAAGGCCAGAGTCTCGGGAACTTGCCCAAGGTAACACTTACTGGCTGGGGGAGTTGGCACTGGCCCCAGGCCAGCTTGGCTTCAGGGTCTTGTTCTTCAACATAGTTCTCTACCCGTTGGGGGATTCCCTTACCCCATCCCTCACTGTCCTCGCTCAGCGGACACGCTGCTTCCTGTTTCTTTGAGGGACTAGGATTCATACATTCTTCCCCTTCCTCAGTTTTCCAGACCACAGTTCCATGTCTGCCTCCCAAAGGAGAATGTGGGAGATGAGGGCCACTGTATCCTGAAAAGGCCTAACACCTGGAAGTCACAGACATGGGCAATTGCATGAACCCTGGTCTGGAGAGGGGCCCGCCTCCTTTCAGGGCCCGTCCAACCCTGGTGTGTGCCTGGCAAATTCTCAACCAGAGGAACTTGGCTGCCCGCCTTGGCCTGCTCTGTGGGTCCCGTGTGTGGAGTCTCTGGGCGGGGCCAGGGCCGGGGTCGGGGCCTCACCTTCCTGCGCTTCTGTCTATGCGTGTCTTTGGCCCTGCACATCCAGTTGGCTTCCGTCCACCTGTTGGCTCTTAGGATGGTTGGAAGCGGCTTCTTACCTTCATCCTGTAACTGCTCTTTCCAGCTTCCTGCCATTTACTATCTCGATTCTTTTCCTGCCTCAATCTAAGTCACTGGTAACATGCCAAACCAGCAGGCAGGTGAGGCCCAGTGAGCCCAGGGTGGGGGGCAAGGAGGCTCCAGACATGGTGGCTGTGCCCCCAGGAAGTCTGACCTCCATTTGTTTGCCTGTAAAAGTGGGCAACAATGTTTTCTTGTGGGCTTCGAAAGTATCTCATGAGGCTTGAACAAGATAGTGATGTTTTGCTTCCCCGGGCCGTGGTGAGGAACCTCTCCAATGGTCGTGATGGTGACCAGGATGCAGAAGCCTTTTGTTCAGGTTCTGTTCATTCTGCGTGGCTGTGTTTCTGGGTGTCACGCCCTGGGGTGTGGGGAGAGCCTTTGCAAATCTCTGATAGTGTCACAGACACTGAGTCTTTGCTGTGGGATGGAGCCCTGGCCCAGGAAGCCATGGTACCAATGTTAAATTTAGGATTCTCTTTTCTCCTGGGAGGTGCCTGAGCACACTCCAGTAACTTCTTCAGATGCTACCAGGCCCTTCCACCCTCCTTGGGGAAGGAGAATGTGCCCATGCTTGGGGGTGTCTGCTTTTCCAAGGTCCAGACTCAGAGCTGGTCTCTTCATGGTTGCAGGTCTTTCTGTCACCAGGCTCCTGTTTTGGGGCCACGTGCAAGTTCTTGTAGTACTCAGCCCCTTGAAGACCTCACCATTGACCCCTTCTTAATTCTTGTGATCCACTCTTTTCAGACTGAAGTCATTTCTTGGTTCAGACTCAGGAGCAAAGAGAGAGTGGGTGTGCAGACGGGTCTCCCAGGCCTCCCTTCCTCTTTTCCTTCTCTCTGAGCTGGTAGCGCAGAAGCCTGTCCACACCTTGTGCGGTTGCCATTCTCCACCTGGCTCTTCCTGCCCTTGGATCCTGTGCTGTCTGGGCTGGTGTCTTCATGCTAGCTCTTATGCATTCAAAACTCTGAGCTCTTCCAAGGGCTTCAGAGATGATGAACTGAATGCCTGCAGTGGCCTTTTTGTTCCTGTCCTTAACTCTTTCAGCCCCACCAGGGCTCTTCTCAAATGCCTTCGAGCAAAGGGTAGTGAGGGCTAAAGCTGAGCTGGGCCCTCCGTGAGCCTGACTCTCAGAAACACACCCCATCCCCTCTAGATGCCCTGACTCCCTCCTCACTGGGGAGCTCTGTTATTCCACCAGGAGAATTCTGTCTAGGTGTGGCTAGCCACCGTCCTAGGGATGCCCCTGTAGGGTTGCCTGCCAAGGACTCATACCTCTTGTAGCAGAGCAGTTTGAAACCTGCTCTCCTAAGTTCTGGGACAAAGTCTAGGGCCCTCCCTCTCTGGCTAATGCCGTCTGCAAGGGCACATGGCATTGTTTCTCCAAGGTTTCAGTTCTTCATATAGATCAGGCCCCAGGCACCGTTTAGCAGAGGGACATGGCGGAGGGTCTCCGTGCACAAAGGGTTCTGAAGGGTTCCTGCCCAGGCTGTGGGACGGGGCATGGGGTCCCTGAGCCCTGTCCTCATGGTTCTGTACCTCTATCCACACCTCAGGCCCATGTGCTTCGTGAAGCAGCTTGAAGTCCCTCCGTATGGAAGCTACCGGCCCAGTGTGGCCCCTGCTACACCCAGGGCCAACCTGGCCAAGGAGCTGGAGAAGTTCTCCAAGGTCACCTTTGACTACGCAAGTTTTGACGCTCAGGTTTTTGGCAAACGCATGCTTGCCCCAAAGATTCAGACCAGCGAAACCTCACCTAAAGCCTTTAAATGTAAGTAGGGGAGATCTGCTCCTGGGAGACGCAGGGTTTGAGAGATGGGGGAGGAGGGACCCCCTTCGCCAGGAGCATGTAGGGAATCTCTCCCCTAGGGGGCCCTAGCTGTCCCAGTGTCCACTGAGGTGGCTTTCCCAGGGTCTATATTTCCCCCATGTTTCTGCCACCATGTTCCCCATCAAGCTTGATGTATCTCTTCACTATTTGTGAAAAAAACAAACAACCCCCCCCCCAAATAAAAAACAAAAAACAAAACAACCCAAGTCCTTTATGGTGTGCATGTCCAAAGGCTTGAGAATAATTTCCCTGATACGGTCCACTCTGCAGGGGCTCAGACAACTCAGCCAGACTGTGCTGAGCCTGGGTGCCTGACAGAAGCTATTCGCTTTCCTGCATGTGGACCATCTTGCTGGATACAGTGTGTTGTGTTAGCCACAAGTGTTCTGAATACTTGTAACTAACAAAATGCATTCCTACAAACTTTTGAGAAAAATCCTGCCTTACTGTTTTGGTTACTCAGTGTACTAATCTGTGGGTTGCAAGCCCCTTAGCCCTGGAAACACATATGAAATGGAAGTGTGCCCATGAGATTGGAACTGGCATCTCGGGGTAGGTGTTTGGCCCTGAAATGCAGCAGTGAGGAGTTCCTGTCATGTTAATAATGAAAATCCTAACTGATGCAGCTGCCAGCTACAGTGTGGACACCTCTTCCCCTTGTTAGGGCCAGGGGTTTCCTGCCACCATGTACAGGCACCAACAAACACTCACAAGGAGCTTTTCGTATATCTGGAAACTTACTGGTGATATTGTGATATCAGAAATGTCATGCTTGAGAGTCACTTTATGACTACCATACAATTTCTGGAAGAGATAACATTTTATGTCCTCATTTGTCACGTTTATTTGAACAGTAATGTTACTTTATTGAAGTGGTATTATGGGGACACCAAAATCAGCCTTTTGAGATGTTGTGACAAAAATTTTTCTACTTGAGCGATAGTCCCATACACTCCTCCTCTTATAGAATTCTTCCTGTCTCAGGAAGCATTCACCAATAGACGACTTGTATTTGTTTGAAATAAGAGGGATGCTGGAATGTCTTTGGAAGGTTTTGTTCTTTCTGCCCAAATTTTAGATGAGCCAGAAATAGCGTCCTCAGGACCCTATGGGAGGACGAGTAGGAGTGTGTTGTGGGCACATGTGACTGGGACAAAGACCCTGCCCCAGGCCCCTCCACGTAGCTGTACCCTGTGCTCCCCCAGCCATCCCGAAGACGCCGTCCCCCCAACCCCCCCGCCCCACCCGTGTCTGTGTGGCCACCATGCATTCAAGTTCTATATCAGCCTGGTGTTGTTCCCTTTTTGCAGCCAGACCTTTCCCAAAGGCCTCCTCCCCCAGGCACAGCCCCAGCACTTCATCCTCTTCTGCAGGCTTCGACTACACGCATGATGCTGAGGCTGCACACATGGCCGCCACAGCCATCCTGAACCTCTCCACGCGCTGCTGGGAAATGCCTGAGAATCTCAGCACGAAGCCACAGGACTTGCCCGGCAAGGTTGGTGTGTCCCCTACAAGGAGCTCTGTCTGAGACAGCGGTGGGCTGGTGGGATTCACAGTCAGGACCATGAGCCTACACCAAAAGGTGCTCAGGGACACCCGGTGTCCACCTGAGAAACTTGTCTTCCTCCCGGTCGTGGCTCCTGATGACCAGAGGGGGTTAGATGGGTTCCCTCTGAGAGCTCTGGGTGCTGTGCCTAAGGAGGGCCAAATGGCTCTGCACACGCACGTTTCCTCGCGTTGCCCCGGCGCCTGGATGTCGAGCGCCTGTCCGTGTGTGATCATGCTCACCGTGTCTCAGGCGTCTGGGTTTGTGGTGTTAGCAAGACCTGAGAGGCAGTGGAGGCTCCTCCGTGTGAGGTGCAGGGAGGGGCAAGTCAAGATTCTTGCTTCCCAGAGGTTCTTCTGTTCTTGCGTGGCTCTGCTTTCTTCCAAGGGAAACCCTGTGCCGGGCATTCTGTAACGCTGACTTAAAGTGCCAGAAGGCACACGTGGGAAGCACAGACCCACCTTCACAATTGCAGGCTGCGGACATCGAGGTGGATGAAAACGGAACCCTGGACCTGAGCATGCGCAAACACCGTAAGCGGGACAGCGCCTTCCCCAGCAGCGGCAGCAGCGGCAGCGGCCCTGGCGTGAAGTCCCCTGATGCTTCCCAGCGCCACAGCAGCACCAGTGCCCCAAGCGGCTCCATGACCTCGCCCCCGTCCAGCCAGGCTTCCCGCCAGGAGGAGTGGGATCGACCTCTGGACTATACCAAGCCCAGCCGCCAGCGAGAGGAGGAGCCTGAGGAGGTGGGTGTGGGACCCGGGGGCTGATGTAACGCAGGGCTTGCTTCTCCAGGAGGAGCTTCCGAGCCCTGTCCACACCGCGCCTCGCCACCTCTAGGAAGCTAGGACCCGGCCCGCCCTTCTGGGGAATTTTTCACCCTTGGGCTGTGGTGTATCTTGTCCCATCCAAGAGAGAAGTGGTCTTCTCACTTCCGTGGACACGGTGATCAGCACCGTTGTGGGCTCAGGGGAAGCATGGGGAGGAGAAGGGCCTGTTTCATATCCCATCGGAGACATTTGGGAGTGGCCCCAAATTCCTTGGTTCTGTGGCCTCCCCCCAACCTGCTGTCCCGATAGGGACACCCTGAATTCTGGCAGCAGTCCTTCCTCACCATCCACAGGACACTCTGGCCACCTGGCTCCTTGGACAGAGGCAGGAGAAAGCTCCTGGCCCTGGGAGCCCCTGTGGTGGTCAGTGGCCCGAGTCCCAAGACCAGCACCACCTGGTAAAGAGCAAGAAGCCAGGCGTCTGTGTTGGAGCTGCAGTCTGGGGACAGTGAAACATCCTTTTCCAATCATTCTACCCTCCGAGAGCGGGGCCATTTGAAGGCTCTTCCTCAAAGAGGTGTGCATCCTGAGTAGCAAAGCCCAGCCGTGAGGATGGTGCACAGGCAGCCTCCGCACGGTATGGGCAGGCCTGCAGGTCCCCTCCGTTCTCCCTCCCCATCCTGCCAGCTCCCCACCAACCCTAGAAGGGCAGGGGGGCAGGTCCCTGCGGAGGAGGAGGTGGGGTGACTAGGATTCCTCTCTGGGAACCCACCACCCCTGCAGTTCAGTCTCCCCAGTGAGCCAGGCTCCCTCTACACACTTCACGTGTACCCCTACTTTGCAGAGTGGACTGGACCCCAGGCTGAGGTCACTTGGCTCAGTCTTGTGGCTACAACTTGGTGTCAGGCTGCAGAAGAGGGGTACCTCTCAGACTGAGCCCTGAGTGGAGGGGGCTGAACTGTGTGGGTGGTCTTCTCTGTGGTGGTTGGGAGTCCAGTATGAGGCCAGATGGGGCCCTCCTATTCAGAGACCACCAGGAGAGTCTGCTCTTATCTTGTGCCAGTCTTGCCCCCAGGTCTAAGCTGCTCCCTGCCCTTCCTGGTGACTACAGTCCCTCCCTTGACCCCTCCCTGCACCTGTCTGTGATCCCCAGCTCAGGCTACATCCTTGGCTGCCTTGCCCCTCTCCTCCTCCCTTCACACACCCTCTGAGCACCCCAGGATTCATGTCATCAGTCTCAGGGGTCCTGAGGTCCCCGCCCAGTCAAGTCGGTCCCTGCACTCCACCCCACACTCACTCTCTGTCCCAGAGCCTCAGCTCACTCCCAGGCCCTTCCTCTCCTCCTGGGCACAGGAGGGTCATCCCCAGAAAGGCCTTCTGTATCAGGCCTTCCTAGTCCCTTTGTCATGGCCCTGGGCTCCCGACTCAGACTCTCCTTCCAGCTCTGCCCAAGGTTCCTTGATCCGTCCTATGTGAGGCTGCACCTCTACTCTCAGTCTCACTTCCCACTCCAGGTGGAGGTGACCCACGTGCCTGAGGCCATGGGAAGGAGCCCACTGCACTGGGCAGCAGCCAGGACAGTATCCACGGGCCTCTGGGAGGCTCTCCCTGCTCTGGGACAACCTCCTCCCTGGGGCTTCCGGGAAGTTGCCATTTTTTCCGAAGACCCACCTTAAGTCGAACTTGCTCAAGGGAATGAGCCACTTGGTCTGCACCTTGTCCAATAATAGTATTTGTGGCAGTAATAGCAACACCCGCCACATTGACAAGATTCACTGTCAGTGACTCACAGCCTTCGCTACGTTGGGCTCCACTCCCCAGAAATCCCGTGAGGGGCTGCTGTTCTCTCAAGTTTAAAAGTGTAGCCTCTAGGAGCTCCTGGGTGGCTCGGCTGGTTGGGCATCTGACTCTTGGTCTTGGCTCAGGTCGTGGCCTCGCGTTTTATGGGTTTGAGCCCCGTGTCGGGCTCTGTGCTGATGCCTGCTTGGGGTTCTGTCTCTCCTCTCTGCCCCTCACCTGCTTGTACTTTCTCTCTCTCTTTTTCTCTAAAAATAAATACGTAAACTTAAAAAAAAAATTAAAGTGTAGCATCTGGGCCCCAAGAGGTTGAACAACTTGCCTGGGACACACAAGTGCCAGCACTGGGATGTGGACCACGAACTGTCACACTGGTTAACTGCCTCTGATGTAGACCCACTTGCCGGGCGTTGAGCTTTCCCACTCTTGTGGACAGGGACTGTCCTTGTCCACCCCTGTGTCCAGAGTACCCTGCCCTCTGGTGGTTGCTGAACAACTGCAGACATAGAACTCGAGCTTATCACCTGCCTGTTGTGGTCAGGGTGTCGTGCTGGGTGGGGAGGCATAGGGCCATGGGGTCACAAGGTCACTGAATATTCTTATCACATTTTTATGTTATTGTTCTCCTTGTGCCATCTCATCGTTACAGCATTTAAACAAGCACTTGTTGAGTGCCTGCTGTCTACTGAGCGCCGAAAGAGCTGCACTTTGCATAGGTTCTTGTGTCTAGAAGGTGACCCAGTGGCAGTTAGGTGGAGGTGACCCACAGGCCTGAGGCCACGGGAAGGTGTCAGAGCCCATTGCTCCGGGCAGTAGGCAGGGCTCCTCATTCCTGGGGCAGCTCAGGAGCTCTTGCTGGGGGTGGGGGGGACACTCTAGTCCCTCAGGGGTGCTGTCTCCTGTGTTCTTGGGGGCAAGTCTTCCTCCCCCATCCAGAAGGCAGGAGAAACCGGAAAATGTCTCTGTGAACACTGTTCTGAAGGCCCCTCTCCCTCAGCCCCCGGCTCGGGCACCCGGCCCCCCGCCAGCCGGTTAAAACGTCTCCCTGCTGGTTTTTTGCAGTCAGAGCCAGCAGCCCATTCTTTTGCTTCTTCTGAAGCAGATGACCAGGAAGTGTCGGAAGAGAGTTTTGAGGAGCGCAAGTACCCTGGGGAAGTCACCCTGGCCAACTTTAAGATGAAGTTTCTCTCCAAGGACATAAAGAAGGAGCTGCTCACGTAAGTCCCCACCTGGGCCAAGAGGGCTCCTTGAGGACCTGTCTGGTCCGGAAAAAAGCATGTCTTAGTCTGAGCCCTGAATGACCAGGTCTGCTCAGTCCTGGACCTGTCCCTTCCCTGGCCTAGCTCTGACCGCCCTCCTGGCCAGACCATCTTGCTGGGCAGAGGTTGGGCATCCTGCACTGCAACGCTCTTGAGCCAGGCGATGGGTGACAGCTTTCCTGTCATCTCGGCACCGCGCTGGAATCTCACACAGCCCTCTGAAGTGATTCAGAGCAAGGAAGGGCCTCTGTTCTGGCCCACAGAGCGGGAGGGCTGAGGGAAGCCAACCCTCTCCTGAGCCCCAGCTCTCTGCCCTGGCTTACGGAGCCCAGGCCTGACTTGTACTCTGCTCTGAGGCACGGTGCCCTCAGCTCTGGCAGCCCAGCCAGCGGCCCCTTTGAGTTTGTCCCCGCAGGGTTCAAGCAGACATTGTTACAGAATGGGGCCACTGCTGGTAGATATGAGTCATCCCCTGGTCGGATGCCACCCTACAGCCTTCCGGTCACCCCCACTGAGAACTGCTTCTCCTTAGAGGACTGTGGGGGGTGGGACCTGGCACCTGCACCACAGGTGGAACCTCACCCGTGCTCAGTTTGTTTCTGGGGTTCCTGTTCTCCTTGCGAGGAACCCAACCAGCTTCCTCCTACCCTGCTGTTGGCTCTCCCCAGGCTCTGCTCTCTGGCCTTGTCCTCAGGGAAGGAACTCCCTGCCTACGCGTTCACGGGTGCACACGTGTGCACGTGCAGAGCGCATGTGCTCCAGGGACACCCTAGCTTCAAGCTGAGCTTTCATTTGGTTCCTTTTTCCTCCTCGAGTTAAGTTGTGTGGGAGAAAGTTGCAGTCTGAGCGGTGAGGGCTGTGCTCTGAGGACTGAGGGGGTGAGTCGAGAGCAAGTGTTAGCTGCTCTGCTGAGTAGGCTCCGCCTGGGGGGCTGGCCTGGCAGGTGTGCCTTGCTCTCTGTTCTGACGCTCTGTTTCCTTTGTTCAGCTGCCCCACCCCTGGCTGTGACGGCAGCGGCCACATCACCGGGAACTATGCCTCTCACCGCAGGTTTGTCCCTGCTCGGGTCCAGCCTGGCCTGGGTGCTGCGTGGTGGGTCTTCCCCTCTCCTCCTCTGCTCCCCCTCTGGCTCACCCCGATGTCCCATCTCTTCTCTTTCAGCCTCTCTGGTTGCCCTCTTGCTGACAAGAGCCTCAGAAACCTCATGGCTGCCCATTCTGCTGACCTCAAGTATGTCTGCCCTCCTGGCCACCCATCTCTTGGGCGGCTCCCTTGCTCTGCTCTCTCCTTCCATGAGACTCCAGCCAAAGTCGGCCTTCTCCAGGGCTCCAGCCCCAGGGGAGCCCCTCCTGGCGGGATGGGGCAGAGAGAGAGGCCATGGAGGGGCCGACTTGCTTGCCTGGGGCTCCTGCTGCTGCTGCTGCTGCCTGTGTCTCTTCGCTCTGAGTGCTGCTATCCGCCTGTCCCTTGCCGCAGGCTCCTGTGCTGCCCTCGGGTCTGCTAGCTGCTCTGAGGACCGAGGGCTGGAGGGCCTTGAGGGGAGCAGGACCTGCCTCTGGCTGCTGGTGGCCCAGCCCGTCTCTCCCTCTCCCGAGGACCCTGTACGGGGTTGTCTGGGCCTGCTTTTCTCACCGCCCTTGAGATTTGGGAGAAGCCCAGAGCTGGCCTTGGCTTCTAAGTCTTGCTGTGGCTCAGCAGGCTTTAGGCTGTGCAGCTCTTACTGAAGGAACTGGGTGCTGATGATGAAAGAGAAAACTCTTTGCCCTTCCTTCTCCTACTGCCCCTGCAGCTGCTTCTGTCTTGGCCCCTGGTGATCCTCCCACGCTCATCCCTTCTTTTTGCTGAGCACCCCCCCTCTCTGCTTCTCCTCCCTGCCCCTAACACACGGGCACCATCTAGCCTGCCTGATAGCCCCGCTCAAATGCGATGCAAGCACCCAGAGGTTTCCCAGGTATCAGTGTCCTCTTGGGGCTGGAGTTGGGGACTGTCACTGCCTTTGATGTTTATGCATTTGGTTGAGCTGCGACATTGCAGCCGCTGTGACCCTGAGCCCTGCAGTGCTGACCCTGGGCTCTCAGGCTGAGCAAAGGCTCAGGAAGGAGGCCCTACTCTTCTCCTCGAGGGTCACTCCCTCTTCCAGGGTGTTCATCCTCTCCATATTGAGGGGCCCTGAATCTAGGCTCATCCTGTTCTGGGACCAGACAGGAGCCAGGGCCCTAGAGACTGTAAGATGAGGAGCTGTTATTGCCAAAGGCGTCCAAGGGGCTTGAGCTGATTTAGAAACAGGGCAGAAAGCTGTAGATCTCTGGAAGGTCCCCATCCTGCCAGTCTCCTCTTTGTCACTCTGGGGAGGCCTATCTGGTCCCGGCAGCCATGGCATGTCATTGCTCATTGTTACCCATGGGGCTTTCTGCTCTGAGCAGGGTTCACCACCGGAACTGTCCTTCTAAGTGTTCACAGCTTTAATGTAAACATTTTCTGAGGCTCAGCTCATCATGGCTGATTTGCATAGTTACTCATCCATTCACCAGGTCCAGCCCCAGAAGTCTATCAGTCCTGCAGGCTCAGGACCCTCTTCCCCCAGCTCCCCTCCTCCTTTCCTCCCTGTCTTCTCTTACCGTCTTTCCCACGTTCCCTTTTTCCTGTTTCCTTTTCCAATTCGACTTGCTTTCTAACTATGATTAGTTTTCGTGGTTTTCCAGTTTGAGGGTCTGAATGATTTTAGAGCTCTAGGTGTGAACACATGTGTGCGCGGTGGACCTTTCTCCCTGCAGAGCAGGTGCTCGGGGCTGCTGGAAGGACAACGTGGGCCTGGTCTGGGCCTGGAAACGTGGCCGTCTGGGAGGGTTAGCACTCTTCTGAGACTAAGAGCCTGTGGGGAACATTAACCTGAACTTGTTTAGAAATAGCAACAGGAAGTCTTCCCCATGTGAAAACAAGTCCTGCATCAGTCTCAGCAAGGGTCAGCAAGGTCTGGGAAGGTGGCCGAGGTACCCAACTCCTCCCAAGCTCTTCGCTGGCCCCAGAGGTCTCTGTGTGGGCGTCCACTCTTTGCCCCCTCAGGCCACAGCGTGGGCTTTGGGTGGACGTGGCGGGGCTCCACTGTGCTCCCGGTGTGTTGGTGCTTCTGCTCCCTCCTCCCTTCTCTTGTCCCGTGGGCGTCTCGGAGAGGCTGCTCCTGACCAGCCTTGAGGCAGTGGTGCGTGATGGTGACCTGACCCCAGAGGGGCACAGACGTCTACATCACTGCCTTGCAAGCAAGGCCTCCCTGTCAGTGACTGGGTGCAGCGACAGTCTCGGATGATGTGTTTTCCGTGTTTTAATCCAGTCTCAGGGGCATTTACTCTTCTTTCTCATGTGCCCAGTGTGGTCGGGGGCAGGGCACACAGCTGCCCTGGGCCCCTCAGCCCACTCTGTGTGCGGGGAGTTGGGGTGCAGCCACATACCCTGTAAGGTGTGTGACCAGGTGGGGGACGCCCCCCCCCCCCACCGCCCCCGCCACTGTGGGTCAGGGAAGGGGCTCAGAGGCGAGACCTGGTGTGCGTCGCCAAGCTGTAGTGAGTCACAGAGACGCAGGACTCTTCCTCTTACCCAGACGATGCACCCAGAAGCAAATGTTTGGGAGGGTTCCTGCCACTGACCCTGTGGGTCCTCAGGGGCGCAAGAGTGGCTGACACTGCCAGCGCCCAGCATGGGTATCTGCTTCTCCAGGCACATGAACCTCATCCTCTGCTGGATACAGCTGTGGGGAAAAGCCATTGAGTCAGGCCTCAGCAAGGAGAGCAGATGCCCCACCTGTCTGCAGACAGCGTGCCTCAGTGGGACCCCCGGGGACGCCAGGCCCACGTGTGCTGGGGCCTGGCAGGGTCCACCCCCACGTGCATGCTCTCCCCTGCCAGCCTCACTCACAGGTGCCACTGGGGGTCGCACCACAGTATGGACCTGCACTTCTGGGCAGCGAGGCCCCGGGCGGCTGCGGGGCCATGCTGCCCTGGCCACTGCCCGTAGCACTGAGCCTGAGTTCTGCCACGTTTCCCTGAAATTGAGAATAAGCAGAGTCCAGGCAGCCACCTGAGCTGCTACAGACTCAGGAGAAGCACCACCCTCACTCTCTGCACTTGGCCTTCCAGAGGGCAGGAGAAGGGCTCTAGCTTCGGCAGGCCAGGAGAGTGCTCAGCAGGGCACTCTGAGCTGAGGAGGAGGCAGCAGGGCATCAGCGGGGCCTCGGCCTCAGCAGAGAGTCATGTGAGGCATACCCTGACATGCCTGAAGGACTTGGTGCCCACAGCCGGGGGGCCCACCCCGGCAGCTTGCACCCTGGGACCTCGGATGATGCAGAGACACAAAGCATCCCAGCAGGAGTGGTGCACCCGTTCGGGGTTTGTTTGAGAGGATGAAGCCCACCTAGATGGAGGTGGTGTGTGATTTCTATGAAAATGCAAAAACCTCCTGGCCCTGGATGTGTGTGTGTTGTTATGTGACCACACATGCCTGGAGCAGGAGCCATCATAACCTCAAGGGGTTTGAGTTACCCCTAAATCCGACAAAATGGTGATTTGACCGGTTGGCCTGCCGGCAGGCCAGGGAGGCATCTCATGTGTGGCTCATAGGGCAGGGACGAGGAGGGTGCCTTGAGAAAGTCCAAGGGACTGGAGAAGGAGCAGGTCAGATGGGCATTGAACTCCTCCGTGTTGCCATGCCAGCTTTGAGCGTCCTCTGATGCGGAACAGGCAGTGTTGGCCTGCTGAGGTCTGGGAGGCAGCCCAAAGCTGTGGGGGAGTCCTTTGGCTGTGTTGGCTTCCTCTGTCTCACTCCGAATGTCAGATGCTGCATTTGCCAGTGGAAGAGGGTGCCGACAAAGGGCTTTGGGGACAGCACAGGGGCCCGAGTGCCTCAGAGAACTCTGCTGAGTGAGAGGCAGAGACCTATGTCCTGTTCCAGCTGATGCAAGTCTCCAGAACCCTTTTGGGGCCACTTGTATATTGAGAAAGAGCCTCGGCACCCGTGGTTTTTTCTGTGTGTGAGGCTGAAACCAGAAACGGTAGATAAGTATTCTGTGAATAACAGGCTTTCCAGATGCAAGCCCTCAGATCCTGCCAAGTCCCACAGGGTCAGAGCTGCACCCTCACACGGACCCAGGTGCAGAGCGGAAGACCTGCTCCTGCTCCAGAGGGTTCTGGTGGACTCCCCTGCAGAGTCAGGCACGCCTCCCCACTCTGACATTCTGCCTCCATGGACATTCAGGGAAAAACAATTTGAGAAAACCCATACTTGTACATTAAAGTGGAATTTTTACTTTCTATGTGATATGTTTGTCAAACATTTTGGATGCATACAGTTGGGCTTTTGTGTCTTGTGGCCCCCCCTCCTTACCCTTGGCCAGTGCCTGCTACCCCTGAAAAGCCTCTGGTTGTGCAAATTCTGCACTCACTGAGAATCACACCTCTAGGTGACCAGCGCTGGGGATGGTGGGTCATGGGTGCTCAGGAAATATCTATTCCTTTGCTCAGATGTCCCCGAGAACAACCCTTCTTCCTCCTAGCCACGTCAAGGAAGATGAACCCGTCTTAAGTGTTAGGTTTGCCTTCCTGAACACTGTTCAAAGGCCCGTGTGTGTCCTGGAACCTTTTAGCCCAGCCTAGAACCCTGCAGAAAGCCGAAACGGGAGCCTATCATTCCTGCAGTGGAGATGTGCTCTCGTCTTGGCCTTCCTGGAACCCCTGGGGAGACGGGGTGGCAAAGTTCTGAAGGCCGGACGTCTCGGCAGCAGGCTAGCCAGGACGCACACACTGTTTGTGAGACCAGTGCTAGGGAGGCAGGTGGGCCTGCATTGGGGCTGAGCACGGAGGGGGTCCTTTTGTGGCCAAGTGTCTTCACTGGCTCTGGTTCCAGCTCCGCTGTCCTCCACAGGTGCCCCACACCCGGCTGTGACGGCTCTGGCCACATAACGGGGAACTACGCGTCACACCGGAGGTGAGGCTGCCATGGCCTGGGGTGCCGGGCTAGATGGGGTGGGGTGGGTCTCCTCCTCAGATGCAGTTGCAGTGCCCCAGATAAGACATTAATGTTGCGGCAACCACAGCCTGTTTCCTCGCCGTAATCTGAATTGCCGTGCCCAAAGCCTGATCGTGTTGCTATTAGCAGCCAGAACGAGAGGGCTCATGGTGCCACTTCCTGTCATAGCCCTACTGTCCAGTAGAGTGCTCGATGACAGAAGTTTCCTTGGGATCCTCTGGGGCTGCTGATCACAGAGCTGGAGGGGTGGGGAGGGGCAGATGGGTGTGAGAAGCTGCTGTTCTGGAATGACCACGGCTTATGTTCCTCTTTCAAAACTAGCTTGTCAGGCTGCCCTCGTGCCAAGAAAAGTGGAGCCAGGGTGACGCCCACAAAGGATGACAAGGAAGATCCTGAGCTGATGAAGTAAGTTGGGGTCTTGCTGATGCCCTTGGTCGCTTTGCAGAATTGGGATTTTCCTGTGTGTTATGATCCTGAAAAGCTGCTTCTAGACTCCTTTTTCAATTAATACAGCTGGTCAATGACAATGCCCAGTTTTACAGAAGTCCTCCTACTGTGCATGTGGACACCTACGAGGCTGTGAGCCACGTGTGTTGTATTGAGGGCACACACAGTGCCCTCCTGTGTGGGCTTCTCAGTTCTGGGGGTGTTTGATGGGGCCAGGAGAGGCAGAGAGCCCTGCTGCCCACGCACCGTGGTGGGGGGGGGGGGGCACCCGGGTGTAGGCTCAGGGCATGGGGCAGCCCCACAGGGCGCTCGTGGGAATTGCAACCTGCACAGATGTGGTCCGATGGGAAAGGTCAGGTGCAGGAGGAGGAGAGGAGGGTGAGGAAGATGACCAGTCTTCAAATTGTGTGTGTCTGCACACTCACATGCCTTTGCAGGGAGCTGGTGTGGAAAGAGGGAGCCCAGGAGGGTCGCCCTGAACTGGGACCTCGACACTGCTGTGGGGAGGAAAGGGGACATCCTGGGCCTTACGTGACTGAAGTCCCTGAAACCCTCTCCAGACTGTCCCACTTGGGGCTACCTAACGTGTCATCAGGGGGATTGTGTGTGAACTCTGAACCTGTGAGTGCCCCACTCGGTAGGGGCCCGTATCGTTGCAAGCTTATCTTTCCAGGAAGGAACTTGCCCCCAAACCCCCCACTTGCAGGTATGGCTAACAGACTGACCCACCATTCGATTTGCCCAGGACTTTCAAAGCCAAAACTGGATGAAGCAGGCAGTGGGTCCCCTTGCCAGTTGATGAGTAGAAGGGAAGGGTTCGGGCTGTGTTGTGGCACAGGGCCTTGGAGCCGGCTTGGTCAGGGCATAGCCAGGCAGGTCCACAGAAAGCGGGTCTGTCCTGATTGCGTGTTACCTTTGGGCCAAGAACAACTGGATGCTCGCCCCTACAGAGGGAAGCAACCTGGACAGGTTGCTCCTCCTTGGAGCTTCAGCTCGTAGCTCATCCCAGCCGCGCCCAAACATCTGCTTGGCCACAGGAGGAGAGGTCTGATTGACCAGCGTCACATCCTTCGAAGGGGCTGGCTCCACCAGCTGTTTGGTGGTAAGAGGCTGTGGCTGGTTTATTTAATTTATTTTTTACAATGAAACTATAATGAGTGCTAAATCAAAAACACAAAATTTGTGGATATTGGTGTCCTGAATGCAGCCTACTAAATGCTAGGCTGGATAAAGAGTATTTATCTTTCTGAGAAGCCAGGAATTTGCCTGCGATCATATAAATGCAAGCTGCTATGGATTTAGCAAGGATCCTGCTGTAGGGATATGATAAGTGAATTGTGCTGCATTTGCAAATGATCAAAATCAAGATCAGCATTTTTCGAATTAACTGGGAAAAATGGTTTTCCTCCTCCTAATGTGCTGTCAACTTTGCTTTTTAAAAAACAAGACTTTTTCAGCCAAGTGGAGAATATGACTTAGAAGCAGGTCAGCATTTACAGGGTGGCTGAAGCTCCTAATGGCTTCATGGCAAGGCGGTGGGAGGGAGGGGCGCCTATTCAGCACCTCCATTTTATAGGGCCTCCTCCCCAGCCATAAACTTTAACTGTATTTATAATTGACTATCATCTTTAAACAAATGCAGACTGCAGCAGAAACTTTAACCGGGGCATCAGGTCCTGCTGCGTGACGGGATTTCGTGAGCGTGTGCTAGATGGGATTATGGAGGCTGCTGGAGGAAGAGTTCCCTTTATGACATCTTGTGTCTGCACCGTTTGAGATTAAGTCATGTCAGCACATTCTGCTAAATCCCTTTGCCAAAACTAAATAACTGGCCGTAAAAGTCTGTGGATGTTCCAGTGTAGGTAGGGTTAGGAGCTCAATGCCTATCGCCTGTGGAGAGCCCTCCCCGCCCCCGCCGTGCCCCCCCCCCCCCCCCCCCCCCCCCCCCCTCCCCAACCACACTGACATCTGACAAAAGAGATGTGCCTCTGACCCTGGGACCCTGGTGGCACAGAGCTCCTGTGCCCTACCACCGGCCTACCTGGCAAGTACAGAAGCTGCCTGACTTGGCACTCCACACACGCCTTAATGTGAGGTCACCCGACAGCTCCAAAGATTTGGACACTGGTTGTGGAGGGACAGAGAAGTGGTGTTACCACCCACATGTCCGAAATACTCACTACGAATAAATTCCAGGGGGTCATTCGTGATGAGGAGGGTTAGAGTTTTGCAAACAAAGTTGGAAAAAGGAATTTAGATTCAACCGTGTGTTGTAACTGTGAAGGGCTGCCTCTCATTTGGCCTTTGATCTTGTGATGGCAGGTGCTCACAGGCACTTTCAGAGCACCTGGCCCCGGTGTCTCTGGGACCCCACAGCAGAGAGGTGTCCAGGTGCGAGGGGCAGACATAGAATGGAACGTCCCCGGGGTCCTTCCAAGGCCCTTGGCAGCGTCTCCACTCTGGACTGATGGCTGAGATGACCTTGGACCGGATCAGTGGCCATTCCACATGTCTGAGGCCCACGTGGCTGGGATGAGGAAGAGAGGGATGGGCACCAGGAGAGGAGACAAGTGGGGCTGGATCCAGGCAAAGGAGGCTGGGAAAATGTCTGCAGTGGCCACCTTGGAAGTGACGCCCGAGTATGGGGACAACTTCTGGGCAATGAGGCCCCGTCCCCTCACCTGCTGGAGCAGGAGCCCCGGAATGACCCTTGCTCTCCTGAAGGCTTTGTGCCTCTGACTTCCCCACCCCAAGGAACCCCACCTCTGTAAACTGGGGCCATGTGTCCCCTTTCAGGGCCCTGTGTGTTTGCCAGGTCTGTGGCTTATAAAAAGTGGGTAACAAATGGGAAATTACATGAGTCTCATTTGTTGCAGGGGAGAAAACAGAACTTATAGGTGGAGGATGTTGTCCCCAGTCAGTTGTTGGTTCCTAGGTGGTCCTGAGCTCAGATACCATGATCCTGAAATGTCGGTGCTCAGAAGGCATCGCAGGGAGCTCCTGGCCCAGGTCCCGCCTGGATCCCATGAGAGTGGATGCCCAGAGCCCCCTGCTCCAGCCAGTTTTCTGTGGTGCACTCATTCCAATGGCAGCATGAGGGGGATTTGCTCTGAACCTTTTCTCAAGTTACTTCAACCATTCCTGGGGCATTTGCTATTTCCCAAGAGGATTCTCTCCCTGTTCTGCAACAACTTGGCAGGAGTCATTATGGAATGTCTGAACTGAGTCTTTCTTGCATGAGCACTGTGGCCTGTGTTCTTCCTTCCAGAACACACATTTCGGATGTGGGGACATCCATGGACATCATGGCATGACAGTCTCATTCTGGGATGCTGTGGGGTGATGGAGCCCCTGCTGTCCCCGCGCTGCCTGGTTCAGGGCACTCTTGGGACTTCTGTGACTGCCCAGGCCCCCAGGCTCTGTGCTTGGTGCAATCTCCCAGGGAGTGGGCTCTGGATGGTTTCATCTGACACCTTCACTTCACTACACATGGCTGGGGTGATATAGAAGTGATGTGGCAGCAAGAGGTCTAGGTGTAGACCCAGAGGCCCCTGAGAGACATCCCAGGGCGCAAGGGCATCATGGCTCCTTCCAGAGAGGGTAGCTGCTTCCAGAGAAGGTAGCTGCTTCCAGAGAAGGAAGTTTCTCCTTCCAGAGAAAGTAGCTGCTTCCAGAGAAGGAAGCTTCTCCTTTCAGAGAAGGTAGCTTCTTCCAGAGAAGGTAGCTTCTCCTTCCAGAGAAGGTAGCTGCTTCCAGAGAAGGTAGCTTCTCCTTCCAGAGAAGGTAGTTGCTTCCAGAGAAGGGAGGTTCTCCTTTCAGAGAAGGTAGCTTCTCCTTCCAGAGAAGGTAGCTGCTTCCAGAGAAGGTAGCTTCTCCTTTCAGAGAAGGTAGCTGCTTCCAGAGAAGGTAGCTTCTCCTTCCAGAGAAGGTAGCTTCTCCTTCCAGAGAAGGTAGCTGCTTCCAGAGAAGGTAGCTGCTTCCAGAGAAGGTAGCTTCTCCTTCCAGAGAAGGTAGCTGCTTCCAGAGAAGGTAGCTTCCCCTTCCAGAGAAGGTAGCTGCTTCCAGAGAAGGTAGGTTCTCCTTTCAGAGAAGGTAGCTTCTCCTTCCAGAGAAGGTAGCTGTTTCCAGAGAAGGTAGCTTCTCCTTCCAGAGAAGGTAGCTGCTTCCAGAGAAGGTAGCTGCTTCCAGAGAAGGTAGCTTCCCCTTCCAGAGAAGGTAGCTGCTTCCAGAGAAGGTAGGTTCTCCTTTCAGAGAAGGTAGCTTCTCCTTCCAGAGAAGGTAGCTGTTTCCAGAGAAGGTAGCTTCTCCTTCCAGAGAAGGTAGCTGCTTCCAGAGAAGGTAGCTTCTCCTTCCAGAGAAGGTAGCTTCTCCTTTCAGAGAAGGTAGCTGGTTCCAGAGAAGGTTGCTTCTCCTTCCAGAGAAGGTAGCTTCTCCTTCTGGAAAAGGTAGCTGCTTCCAGAGAAAGTAGCTTCTCCTTCCAGAGAAGGTAGCTGCTTCCAGAGAAGGTAGCTTCTCCTTCCAGAGAAGGTAGCTTCTTCCAGAGAAGGTAGCTTCTCCTTTCAGGGAAGGTAGCTGCTGACCTTCCAACTATGCAGGAGGTGTGAGAGTGAGGCTGGAGAGGGAACGTGATCCCTGTTGCCTTTACATCTGGTTGGGAAGGCCCAGGTTCTGACCTGTGGCTTCAGGAATCACTCCAACCATGGTAGTTCATCCAGGAGCCCCCAGCAGTCTCAGTGTCTGGCATGGGAGAGTCTCTGGACTTCACCTCCCCCATCTAGTGCTCAGTGCTCACCTCTGACCTCTTTGTGCCAGGTGCCCTGTGCCAGGCTGTGTGGGGCTCGGTCACATCAGCGGCAAATATGCTTCACACAGAAGTGCATCTGGCTGCCCGCTGGCCGCTCGGAGGCAGAAAGAGGGTTCTCTTAATGGCTCACCGTTCTCCTGGAAGTCACTGAAGAACGAGGGGCCCACCTGCCCCACTCCAGGCTGTGATGGCTCCGGTCATGCCAATGGTAGCTTCCTCACCCACCGGAGGTAACTGCCCTGCATGGCTTGCATTTCATAGGCCCCTAGTCTTGGGCATGTGGGCAAGGTTCTTCAGGAAGGACCAGACTCAGGAAGGGCTCAGTTGTGGCCTATAGTTTCTCCAGGGAAAAGCAAGGCCCGGATTGGTAGCTGACTGGATGAAGCCATAGAAAATCTGTTAGTATCAGATCATGGTGTTTGTGACATGTGGCACCCCATGTGGCTGCTCCACATGGAGCATGTGGAGTCCCTCCAGCAAGAGTGAGTGGAGCCCTGAGTCTCGTGTGTGCATTCTCGACACAGGCTGCCGGCTTCTCATGAAAAGCTGGCCCCTCCTGCTGGGGTCTCTTCTTTGAACTTTGGGCCCACGTCTGCCTGCTGTGGAAGGGACATGGCGACAAGACCCCTCCTTGCCTGGGCTCTCATTTGCCCCCAACACCTGTCCCAGGCCTGGGGACGGCTTGCCTCCCCCATTCTATTCCTCTGTGTGCCAGGCAGCTGAGGTATTGGCCAAGGTGCAGGGGTCACTACACTGTTCATCAGAAACCTTCTCTTTCTTTTGTTCCGTCCCTGTCTCTCCACCTAAAGATTAATGAACTCATTCGTTCCACAAGCTTTGACTTAGAGTCCACCAAATACCAGGCTCAGGAGAGCAGAGAACAAGAGTTGATTTGGGCCAAGTGAGGGACAGACTATAACCAAACAAATGAGTAAGATATTGCAGTGTGGCCAAGAGGATAGATGCTGTGGGGGAGGATAGTGGCAGGGAGGAGGGAGGGAGGCCTCTCTGAGAAGGGGGTGAGGAGCTTGGCCCAGGCAATCTGGGGATAAGCCTTTAGGGCCTAAGCTGGGAAAGGCCTGGGCTACTGAATAAGGGGTGTGGAAGCTTGGCGGCCGGAGCCGGGGAGCAGGTGGCAAGAGGAGACGAATGAGAAAGTTCCAACCAGGGTCCTACCAGGCTGCCAGCCAATGAGGACTTGGCTTTCATTGTGATGTGTCATCACAGACTGGCCCTTGGTATGTGACCTTGGACTGGTTTTTGGTGTGACCTTTGCTTCCAGCTTATCTGGCTGTCCCAGAGCAACCTTTGCTGGAAAGAAGGGAAAAGTCTCAGGGGATGAGGTTCTCAGCACGAAGTTCAAGACGAGTGATGGTAAGGTGTCCCTCCTGCAGTTCCTCCAAGCGATGTCTGTGACATGGGTGAGTGAGCAGGTACTGGCGGGAGGGGGTAGGGAGACAAGGCCCCTCCTAGCGTGAGTCATGGTGGAGACAGACTGCTTACCTGAGTCGACGGGTCCCCCAACCTAGCTCTGGACCCCTGGTCGCCTCAAGTCTGGGATCCTGGCCCTCAAGTGGCCATGCTTGCTCTAACCTGGGTATTGACAAGTGGTGGCATCAGAGAACCCTGATGGCGGCATCAGAAGCCACGCTCTCAGGGTTTGTGGATTCGTGAACTCAGTTAGTGTCAACGAAGAGGGAAGCTGAGGAAATTCAGTACCACCTGGAAAACTTCCGTCTTTATCTTGGCAATTAACACTTGCCAAAGATTTATACTCTCCTATCCGTGCCCCAGGGTCAGGGGGAAAAATGTAGACACACGGCTGCTAGTCTCCAAGATCGACTTTTCCAGCACAAAAGTGGGATACGAGCTGCCCACCGAGCCAGGCAGGTTGCCTCTGCTTGGACGGGCTCCCTAGTCCCACCTAGAAAACAGGCCTCCACTGCACTCCCACCTGCTGGCCTGGGCGCAAAGCTGAGGGCCACAACCAAGGTTTCTCTCTGGGGCAGTTCTGGAGAACGATGAAGAGATCAAGCAGCTGAACCAGGAGATCCGCGACCTGAACGAGTCCAACTCAGAGATGGAGGCTGCCATGGTACAGCTGCAGTCCCAGGTGGGTGGTGCTGCCCACCTGCACGTACGCCCTCTCCCTCCCCACCGGAGAGGTCCTGGTCCTCAGCCTGCACTTCAGCGAGGCAGGAAAACTGAGCCCCTCATCAAACTTGCTGCCAAGCTGAGCTGATGGGCGTAGCGCTCAGCGAGACTCAGAACATGCCACACCCGCCCGCACTGGCTCTTCTTCCAGCCGTAAGGGGTCTTCAGGTGGCCCTGCCGGGGGTCCCATCAGGGTTACTGGTGCCATCAGAGTTGGCTGCTAGCCCTGTAGGAGTAGCACCACCAGGTGGGTTCCGGGGGTCTGGCTGGAGCCTGCCTCTACCACGGTACTGCCATACGCCAGCCGAGTGACCTGGAAAACCCGTTGGCAATCTGCATCTTGACGTCCTTGCTGGTGGAGTGAAGAGAAAAATAGGAGTCAACTCTGTGAGGTTGTTGTGAGGTAAAGACATTTGTATGAGGAGGCGTCTGACCCAGAAAGAGCCACTGTTGCCATGTGATAGAGTTACACATTTCTTTAAGGGTATTTGTCATCTCTCTGATTTCCCCAAAATGAACACTTGTCATCAGGAAAAAATGCAGCGAAAGCCTTATTCCGAAAAGAAGACAGTGCCCTGTCCTTAGCTGTTGAGTAGGGGGCTGGAGAGAACCTGGAGCACAGAAGGAGTGGCCACACATAGCTGTGTCCCCTATGGCTTGAAGGGCAGAGGGACAAGGAGGTACTGGGCCCTGCAGGATCTGAGGGCAGGAAGGACAGATGGGAAGGTGGTGAGGCTCCTTCCCAGAGGCTGCAGTGTGACACATTGGAGCTCTACATGTCTTGTTCCTCTGTTCCTTCCTCCACTGGAAAACAGGCTTTCACGCTGACCTCCTGTGTAAACAGAGCATCGGCCCATGGAGATTAGGAAGGATTTTCATTCTGCAGCACTTTCCCCAGGTTCCTAGGCAGTAGAAGCAGAGGAGTGCTGGGGCGTCTCTGGGTGCCGAGACATATCACTGTGTGACTGCCACCCTCTGTCCCTCACTGCTCCCTCCCTTCTCAGAGTGTACCCTTGGGGCAGCACCTCTGATTTCTCCCTTTTTGCTGATTTCCACCTTTTTTTTTCTTCAAAGTTTTTATTTAGTTATTTTGAGAGAGAGAGTGGGTAGGGGAGGGGCAGAGAGAGAGAATCCCGAACAGGCTTCTGTTCCACTGCTCCACTGGCGTGGAGGCCAGTGTGGGGCTTGAACTCGTGAACCGCAAGATCATGACCCCAGCGGAAACCAAGAGTCAGATGCTCAACACAGTCACTGAGCCACCAGGCACCAGGCACCCCCTGATTTCCACCTTTTTATTTATCGGCATCCATTTGGAAGGACCGGGAGCCCCCTTTCCTCTAGAGGGAGTTTTGAGTCATGTGCTCTGCCGAAGGCTCAGGCAGAGAGAAGGCAGTCCCCTAACTCCTACTCCCAAGTGTTTTAAGCCGAAGATTTGTCACCAGGTGACGAAGCATGGTGTTTCCCAGCCACGTGGTTGGAGGAAAGCACTCTACCTGATCCATAGCTTTCTAAAAGGCAGCTTACCTGTCTCTATCTGGGGACAGCTTAATGTGTCACACATGTCATGTGAACTTGCCTCTGCCCTGAGGCCTCCTTAAGATGTGGTCAGGTTGGGGGCTGCCCTCCCAAGCAAGTCTTCTCCAGATCAGGCCCCAGGGAAGGTTTCCCACCTTCCCCATGCTGGCTGTGAATGTCTGCATAGGGTTATGCGGACCCTGAGACTCACCTGATCGCTTGAGCTGCTCTGGGTAGGCTGGACTGCCCATGACCCATAGCCCTGCTGTCACTGTCACTCTCAGGGTGTGCTGGAGGAGTCATTGACTGGCTCCACTCAGCTAGGAGTGGCTGTCTTCCACAGCTTTATTAAGGCACTTTGTTGGCCTTTCTGGTGGGGAGAAAACCCAAAGGCAGCCAGACACCCCATAAAGTGCGTGCAGTATTCCCATTACAGACAAGGAAGAAGAAACATGGGGAGGTTAACTGTACGGCTAGTGGTGGGCTGGTATTTGAGCCCAGGGTGCTCAGAGTCTGTGTTCCTCTCTGCCCCCGCAGGACAGATGTGGCATAGAAACCCATGGTCCCACACCACTCCTGGCTGAGTCACTGGGTCCCCTCCTCCATCCAGGGACCAGAGTCCCTACGTCTTTGCCTTCTCCCAGAAAGATAGCAGATGTGGCACAGTTAGCATGCTGGGTGTGTCCCAGGAGGACATGATATGGTCCATGGGGCCCCCATGACAGGAGGCATTTCCCACCTTGGTCTGGTGCAGATCTCCTCCATGGAGAAGAGCCTGAAGAATATCGAAGAGGAGAACAAGCTCATTGAGGAGCAGAATGAAGCCCTGTTTCTGGAGCTGTCGGGCCTGAGCCAGGCCCTCATCCAAAGTCTCGCCAACATCCGCCTTCCGCACATGGTAAGCAGTATGTGGCCCTGCAGGCACACCAGTGAGCTTGTGGCTGACTGTCCCCCCACCCCCTGCCAGGACTCTGGGGAGGGCAAGGAGGGCGCGGCACACCTCTACCTCTGGGGTCCTGCCAGAAGGGCAGGTGCTCTGCCCGACAGGCTGCTGGCCACAGTGGTTCCAGCTGTCCCGAAGAGCTTATGAATCCACAGCAGGATGCTCATGGTTGTTTCAGCCCAAGGGTGCCAGTGGTGGCCCTAGTAGGTGTGAGGAGATGGGTTTGAGTCCTGCCACAGACTTCTGTGGCTTCTGAAAATCAGGGGACACACCGTGTGGATGGAGCTTGCTAACCTGGTTCTGTTCTCCAGGAGCCAATATGTGAGCAGAATTTCGATGCCTACGTGAGCACCCTCACTGACATGTACTCCAACCAGGAGTGCTACCAGAACCCCGAGAACAAGGACCTCCTGGAGAGCATCAAACGGGCTGTGAGGGGCATCCAGGTCTAGACCCCATCACTCCAGAGCCACCCCGCCAATCCGGACATCCGGGGCAGCCCAACTTGGCTCCCGCGCTTACCTCCCTTGCCCTGCCCCCGCAGTGGGGAGTCCCAACTCACAGTGACTTCCAGTTGGCAGCCCAGGGAGGCCTCAGTTGGGCTTATCCACAGGGGTGCCTGGAAATCAGTGTCTTTCTCGTTGCACTTGCCAGGCTGGAGGCCTTGACCTCCCCACACGAATGCAGGGCAGGGCATGAAGTATTACAAAGTGATTTATTTTTGTTTTTTGAAAGAAATCTGAAGAGCAGCTCAAAGTCTCCAGTGAAAGCTCATGGACAAGGTTCTCAGGGAAGTTTTGGAGTTTGCAACCACAGTATTCCTTTGTCTGTCGAGGCTGGGAGGGTAGCCGTGGGCACGGGGCGGGTGGTGCGTGTGACAGTGTCAGCCTGGAGCATGTGCCCCTGGGCACACGTCTGCTCAGTGAGGTCAATGTGGCAAGTGTGTTTTCTGTTTTCATTTAACTCAGTTTTGTCTTAAGGATGGAATAAAGCACTGTTCCAGAGGGTTAGAAACAGACCTGCAGCCCATGGCCAACTTGAGGACTCTAACCTGGGAACCCCTGGAAGTTCCACATTAAAGCACCTCACTTCTAGGGGCAGCTGGCACCCCAAGCCCGCACAGACATGTGCAGGCTTGGGGTCACGCTCCCCCTCGGGGCTGCCGCCTTCAGACCCAGGTCTGGGTCAGGGCCAGGGTCTCTGGCTGTCTGTGCGTCCACTCATGCCTGTGACCCGTCACTGCCGCTTTACCCGGGTCGTGGCCGAGCTTGACTGGGGCGGAGGTGGCATCGGCAAGGTCAGGGGATAAATCCCTAATTAGGAGACCACCAAGGTTTCGCTTCCTTTTAGATCCATTCAAGACGCGAAAAAAAATTTTAACATAATGTGTTAAACACAATGTTCCTACCGTGTAAATAGAGTCCAAATCGGTTGTGACTGCAATTCCAAGGTAGTATTTAAAAGTAGAGAAATTGCACTTCCTGGAAGAAAAAAAAAGTAGTTAGTTTAATTATTCTGTACATTGTTTAATTTTGTCAAGATGTAAGTATTTATATTCACAACCTCTTGTGTTAACATTTGCTATTTATTTAACATTTTTATTTATTAATTTTGTACTGTTTCAACTAGACCCCACACCAGGACACCATGAGAGGGAAACAGATGAAATCAAAGCAAAATTGACTATTTGACAAGAGATAGGCCACAAAAAATCTTGCTATAACTTCTATATATAGAAGTCTTCTTATAATTTTGATGCAACCAAGTTATTTTTTATATATTTTGTTATTTATTCTTTTAATAATGGAATTTTTTAAAGAGTATTTTGTAACTGAGGAATTTTGATAATTTGGGGATGTTTTCCCCCTGGTCCAATGGAAAGAAAGACTTTTTGGTTTTCTTCATCCCTTCGGTTCCTTTTGTTTCAGGCACGGACAACAGCAAGTGGAATTCTGTATTTATTATTTATTTAAGTGTAGCGCAGATGTGTGTGCTCTGGCGTGTTTCTTGTGTTGCGTCTGTGTGCTGGTTCTTGATGGCTGAGTCATGCTGCTGTGAAGGAGTGCTGGCCACAGGCAGCACCGAGCAGTCCCCGCTCACAGGCTCCCTGCTCCTCCGACAGCTCCGAAACTGTGACCCCCTTCCTCAGGAAATGCGTGGAACCCACAGCACAGCACTTCTCGGTGTGTTTGCAGGGTGATTTCCTAATAAAAGTCCACTCTGACTGTGTGGGAGCGGTGTGTACTGTGCCGGCGGTCTGTGTCCCTGAGAGCCCTAATGAGTCACCTTCCTGGGGAGTGGCTGGGTGGGTGGGTGGGTGGCCTCTTCCACCTGTGGTCTCTTCTTGGGACCCTAATGTGGAACGAACATCCTTCCCCTAAGGGGCGGTTCTAGGAGGTCTAAGTCACTGTGCTCTGCCTCTTCCCACATGACTGGGTATGTGCAGAGCAGAACTTTCTCTTGGGCTTGGACAGAAGTCTTCCTGTTGGGGTTGTCAGTCAGGGTGGGGTGGCAGGGGTGGTGGGGTTGAGGGGTGGAACAGGGGTTGCCACAGACCACCTCTCCCGGCCACAAGGAGGAAGGCAGCTGCAGTAGGAGAGCGTCTGGACGTTCTGGAGGGAGGTAGAGTCGAGAAATGGAAAGAGAAAGGTGGAGGTGGAAGGGAGGGGATGAGAGAACTCTCTAATCTTTTGAGAGCTCCTGGTCCAGCTGAAGGTTGCCCATCCTCGCATTTCCCAGTTATGCAGGGAACGAACTCTTCTTCTCTTTCCTCCTTCTCCTTCCTCCCCTCATTCCTCCTCCTCTTTCTCCTTCTCTTCTCTTTTCCTTCTTCTCCCTCCTCCTCCTCTTCCTCCTTCCTCTTTGCTTAAGCTCTTGCACTTGGCTTTTTGGCCTTGCAGTGGCGCCTCGCCATTTTCACACTTTGATGTCAGGTGGAGCTCTAGCTCTCACAGGGTGAGACTTAGGTTTGGAGTTTCAGACTGAACTGTCCACACCTTTTGACCTCCTTGGGAATCTGGCCTTGAAGGCCAACCTGGAGCTCCCACCTGACACGATGAAGGAAAATTCTTAGAAATTCTGAGCCTCATTTCCAACCACTGTTTGAATCAGACAGGGTCCAGGACACCTGGGGGCATTTGGTGTGTTTGGAGGGCAGCTGCGCTTGGGCCTTCGCTGTACCCCCAACCCCCCTCCCCACCCCACTCCACACTGTCCTTGTCTTTCTCTCTTTCCTTTCAGTGTCTACAGCGTGCAGGCCTCTGAGGCCTGGCCTCTTTTCTTTGGGCAATGTCTATGGCTCCCTCCTCCCGTCCTCCACTGGTCCCTCTTCTCATCTGCCTTTGGCCACGGGGCCTATTCTTGGTTTCTGCCCCACCCTGCACCTGCTGTGTGCTGTCCTCCTGTGTGCTCCGCAGAGGCTGCCCCAGTCCGCATCCTGGCCTCTCTCCTTCCCCGAATCAACATCCCTACCGCTCATGTCTGCCGTGTGCAGACTACTCCCACACTGCTTTCCAAGTCTGCTTTTCCCAGTTCTAGAACCTTCTGGGTCTCCACTTGGATGTTCCACAGGCCACAGGACATGTACCCAAGTGACCACAACAGCCCATCTGCTGCTCCTAGCCTGACCCTCCCTGGGCCCAGCAAGATGCCAATCCTCATTAGCTGCCTGTCCTGATTCATCCAGCTGAAGAGATCGTGGCCACATGGAAGCTACCAAGAGGGGCCACAGTGTCTGTGGTGCCACATGGATGTGGATGTTACCATGGAGCACCAGTTGGGTCGTGTGTGCCCCCCAGACGGGGCCACCCAGGGGTGCTGCCCTAATGAGGCCGACGTATGACTTGATGAAGAACAGGCGAGTATTAGGGCTACATCCAGCTGTGCATGCCCTGCCTACCACAGGGGACGGGGTGGACTCAGTGACTACTGAACTCCAAAGGAGGTCCTCCCACAGAGGTATCCATTTGGGCTGGTTCTGGCTCTGAGGGTTGCTCACACCCCCAGCAGCTTCTTGAGCCAGTATAGGTCTTAGGGGCACGCCTGGAGCCCCAAGGAATCAGAGGAGCTGGTGCAGTCTCAGCCCTGTGGGGCCATCCCCAAGCCTCCCGCTTCCAGGATGAGGGGCCTAGGGGGAGGGGCAGGGGAGCCCACAGAGCAACCCTGCTTCTCACATAGGATCCTGGAAGTGGATGTGGAGGACACAGGTGCAGCTCCCTCTCCAGCGCCATGCCAATGGACCCCCTCGTTGGATCCACCCATCTCTGCTCACTGGGTACCTTCTGCCAGGTTGGACACATTTCTGCCCGTGTCTTTCACACACTGTCAAAAATGTTTTCCTCGTGTTCAATTCTGTCATGGCTCTCTCTGTGGCAGTTGTCAAAACAGCAAAGGAGAAACCTGGTGCTGTTTATGACTAAAGATGGTAAGGAGTCCACCCAAGGCTCACCTGCTGCATTGTGAACAAGCAGAAGAGCTTGTAAGTCCTCCAACACGCCTCCCAGGGCCACTGCTTGCGTCCCCACACAGAGCTCGATAATCCAAGACACCATCAGGCACCAAACATAGAAGGGCTCAGTCACAGCTGAGTCACCCCACATAAAACCCTACCTGGATCAGCCCTGAGCAGGTACAGGAGAGAAGTAATGACAAACCCACCTCTTGTCAACGACTGTGGTGCAGGCACTAGGATTGTCCCTGTCATACACACCAGAAGGCTGAGGCCCACCAAGCTGCTCAGGGTCACACAGAGGACTGGCTATGTTGCCAGGATTTACACCAGCCTTCTGGTCCCTGGGGTCTGTCCTCTTCAAGAAGAGGAATGGGTGCCAGCTCAGCTGAACCCCATGTAGCAGTCAGACCCAGTGGGCACAGAGGAGCCACAGGAGAAGGAGCTACTATGATCCCCAGGCCAGTGGACAGAGAAGGAGCCACCAGGAAGAATCTGTCCAGGCACAGCATGGACAGATAGGTCCCCCAGTCTCGGGAGAGTCGTATTGGCAGATACCATTGCCTCCCAGGATGCTCTGACCATTCCCTAAGGTAGCTGGGACTGGACAGAGACTCTGAAGCCTCCTTGAGGTGGAGGGGGTTCTCCAGCACTCCTATGGCTCCTCCTGCCTATGGGGCTGAGCAAGGTATACCTGTCCCCGAGGGGACCTCTCCTTGCCCCCATCAGCCTGGGCTGGCCTGCCTGGATGATTCACTGTCACTGTGCCAGCCAGTGCTTTCCCACAGGGCAGTTAGGCTTATCCAAGATCCGTTTCCTACACTCCTAAAGGCAGTTTCTTCCCATGTATACATTTTCAGTCCATAGCAGAAAGAACTAAGGTGTGGTCCTTGTACTGGGACCACAATCTCCAGAATATTCCTGATCATTCCCTAGCCATCACCACGCTTGTACTCTCCCTGGAGGACCTCTTACCCTCATATTGTTCCCAGAGGGTATGACAGCTAGCTGCCTGACCCCATTCCATGTGCTGGCCCTCTGTGTGATTTCTGCTGAGCTCAGGTCTGAGGGGGGCCCTGGAAGCAGGTCTGGGATCACGGGGAGAGACCCCCAAGCACATTTCCTTCTTGTAGAGCTGAATCTGTGGGGGCTTTTTTGGAGTTTGGAACCCCTTGACATTGTTTGAGAAATTATGTGTGCATGTGCAGTGACGGGATTGGCGGGGGATCTTTCTCCTGATCCACAGCCCTCCCACACTCTTGAGCAGTGGGGAGACTTCTCAGCTCACAGTCCCAAAGTGTCCTATGAATATGATACTCCGGTGGCCATAGGTTAGGGGCCACATCTCGCATTGAGTAGCCCCTGACAAGTTGACTCTCTGTGCTACAGTTTCCTAGTAAGTACAGAAGGAGGGGCATATGAAGACTTGAGACATGTGCATTCACCACAGTGGGGACCCAGTCATTCTGAAACAGCTGAAGCATTTGAATGCCCCCACTCCCCACCAGCTCAGGGTCCCTGAAAACCTGTGTCAGAGGCATCAGTGGCAGGGGCTCATGATGATGGTGGTCTGCTTCAGGCCTCAAGGCTCACTCCATGCTCACAGAATTCTGATCCAGACACCATCCATTTGCCACCCTACCATGCTCAAAGTGTCCTGGGGAAGCTTTCAACGGTCCTAGGGCACCCCTGGGTGGCTACTGGTATGGGGGGAGGGGCTGCTGCCACCACCCTGCATTTTGAAGCCCTGCGTCAGGACTGGTGATCTCCAAACATTGTTCAAGCATGTAAACTGTTTAGATGGAATGTCACACAGAGTCCCTGTGCTGTTCTGGCCAAGGTTGAGGGTCAGAACTGGTGTGGCCTGAGGGAGATGTCCAGCCCCCTGGGGTAGGTTCAACCAGATGTCCCATCAGAGGGTCTCTAGCTACCTCCCTCACCAGCCAAGTACAGAGCCTAGGAGACCAAGTGGGGAGAAAGGGCTAAATACAGGATGTGTGCTCTGTTGGGTGGGGGGTGGGCAGGAAGCATGTCTGCAAAAGGCAACTGCGTGGACGACAGTTAGAGGTGCTGGGCAAGTCCCCTTTGTGGGGGCTCCCGGTTTCTGACACAGTAGCACTGGCAGCAGCTTTGTTTGAGTCAGAGGCCATCTCACGCCTGGGAACCTTGAGCATGCCACTTCTGTGCTTTGGTTTTCTTCTCCGTAAAGGGGTCCACAGCACATGCTACTGAAGGAGGGGAGGAGGAAGGTGGAAAGGGTTAGCCCAGGCCACAGGTCATGCACTATCCCCTGACGCTCTGAGGACACCCTTGAACCCACCTCCTCTTCCCTGCATCTCCCCATTTATACTAGTCATCACTCCCAGCTCCAAGATCTGCCTCTGTTAGGTGCTAGCCACCCCCCAGGGCCCTCCAAGTCTAGGTACCTCTCACCCGGTGCCCGAGGATTGAATACATCTGCTGCTGTCACCGCTGTTAGCAACTGGTCTGGCCTGCCAACAGCTGCATTCAGAAGTTCTGAAGTTTGGTCTTTCCAGACTGGCCTTCCTTCTCCAAGGCTGCTGCCCACCCATGCTTTCCCCTGATGCCTTTCCTCTCGTAAGTCACAGGAGCCAGGGAGGAGAGTCGGAGGGGCTGGCAAAGGGGGAGGAGACCCTTGAACCCTAGGACTCATAGCTTAGGAAATGTGGCTGTCCGCTCCTCAGGAAGCTTCCACCCCAGGTGCCCTGGAGGCAGGGCTCTGGACCCTGGGCTGACACTGCTTCTTCATGTTATCTATCATCTATCATCTATGTATGTATGCATGTATGTATCTATCTATCCTCTATCTATCTATCTATCTATCTAGAACTGGGGTGGGGAGGGGATTTATTTTATGGAATCTGCTCACTCAATTGCAGTGGCTAAGTCTGAAATCTGTAGGACAGGTGGCAGACTGGAGACCAGGAACAGTTGATGCTGTAGTTTGGTGTCCAAAGGCCATCTGGAGGCAGAATTCCTTCTTCCCTGGGGAATCCCAGTCTTTGCTCTTAGGGCCTCAAGTGCTTGGATAAGACCCACCCCACATTATGGAGGGTAGTTTGCTTTACTCAATGTTTGTTGATTTAAATGTTTTTTTTAATTTTTTAATGTTTGTATTTATTTGAGAGAGAGAGAGAGAGCGCAGAGCGCATGAGCACAAGCGGGGGAGGGGCAGAGAGAGAGAGGGAGACAGAATCTCAAGCAGGCTCTGCACTGTCCTCGTAGAGACCAACACCTGAGCTGAAATCAAGAGTTGGACGTTAAACCAACTGAGCCACCTGGGCCCCCCTGATTTAAATGTTAATCACATCTAAAACATCCTGTCAGGCATCTAGACTCTTTACCCAAACATCTGGGCACCACATCCTAGCCAAGCAGATACATAAACTTCAGCGTTGTTCTTCATCAGACTTCTTCCCTGTGCCCACACATTACTAACTTTTTATTAAGGTGGTTTGTTCTAAGATGACAAATTATCTTTAGACCCCTTCTCAATCATTTCACATCTAGGAATACATTGGAGTTCACCAGCACTTTCAGATAACCTCAAAGTGCACTCACCTGCACAGCACACGTAGCAGAGAAGCCGTAAGGTGTGTCTGAAACTGGTTAATTCCACTTGCTGGCCACAGATGGCTCACTGTGAGGAAAAACGGTGTTTGCCCTTTTTGGAGGAGAGTGTGGATGCTTTCAACACAACAGCTGTGCAGGGGCGACGCCTTGTGGCATCTTGTGACCTGCCATCAACCTTGTCTGTACTTCTTTGTTTATAACGTGTCTTTGTTATCTGGGTGTTTAAAATTTTTTTTCTCTTCATCATTGGTTTTGAGCAATTTGATTATACTGTGCCTTGCTCGTTTCCTTCATGCTCCTGTGCTGGGGGTTCATTGAGATGTATAGTTGTCAACAGATTTGGAAAATTTTCAGCCTTTACTTTCTGAGCTATTTTTTCCTGTCCCATCGTGTCTTTCCTTCTTTCTGGGACACTAATTACATGTATTTCAGGACACACGAGGTCACCCCACAACTGCCATTGGTGCTGTTCGTCTATTCTCTTTTCCCTTTTTATTTGGGAGAGTTCTTATTGCTGTGTCTTCAATCCTTTCTTTAGCAACATCCAGTCTGTCGCTAATACCATCCACTGTATTTCTCAACTCAGACATTGTAATTTTTATTCCTAGAGGTTATATTTGGGCCTTTTTAGGTAAGCTCTGTGTCTGCACTTAACTCCTCATTATGCCTCGTCTTTATTTTCCTGACAATTCTAGGAGTGCCTGGGTGGTTCAGTTGGTTAAGTTTCTGGCTTCTGTTCAGGTTGTGATCTCGTGGTTCATGAGTTCGAGCCCCGCATTGGGCTCTGTGCTGACAGCTCGGACGGAGCCTGGAGGCTGCTTCGGATTCTGTGTCTCTCTCCCTCTGCCCCTATTCCACTCAAAATTAAATCCACATTAAAAAATTAAATTTACATTCCTCACAATTCCAGAGTGGATACCAGACATTGTGAATTTTATCTTGTTGAGTGTTGGACATTTTGTTTCTCGTGAATATTCTTGAGCTTTGCTCCTGGACACAGTGGCCAGGACACATTTTGATCTTTCAGATCTTTCTCTGATATGTTAGGAGGGGTCTGATCAGCGACGGGTCTGCGGGGAGCTCTGACTCACTCCTGAGGCAAGATCCTCCTGTGTACTCTTCTCACTGTTCCAGAGACCAAGAGGTTTTCCAGTGTGGCTGCTGGTAACCGACATTACTTTCTGCCCCGCTCAACTGTGGGCAGTGTCACCTCTAACCCTTTTGGACAGTTCCTTCCCTGGCCTTGGGTTGTTTCTGCACACACGTGTGCTGATTAGTTCTCTAACTGAACACTTGATGGGGACCTGCTGCAGGTCCCCAAGTCCTCTATGTATCTTTCTCCCCACCTGTAGTCTGCCCTGGGACCTCTAGTTACCTTGGTCTCCCTGCATTCTCAGTTTCGTCTCCTCAGCTCAGGGAGTCCTCCCGGCTCCGCTAGGGATCCCCTCCTCCCTGCCACTGCAGGCTGAAGACTCTCACAGCAGTGAGATGGGGCAATTGTAAGGACTCGGCCCTTTGGTTTCTCGTCTCTCAGGAGTCACTGAGGTTTGTTGCACAACGTCCAGGTTCTGAGAACTGTTGCTACACATATTTGTCCATTTCTTGGTTGTTTCAGGCACGAGGGCAAGTCCAGTCCATCTTGGTCAGAGTTTCAGAGTTTCTTGGCACATTTCAGTTAGGGATGATGAAAAAATTCTGGAGATGGATAGTGGTGATGGTTGCACAACCCTTAAGATGCACTTAATGCCGCTGAACTGTGCACTTGAAAGTGGCTCGAATGATAAATGTTATGCTCTCTCTATATCACCACAATAAAAACATTTTTAAAGCTACCTCAGCCGAAGGAAGTATTAGTACTGTACTTTGAAGATAACAACACAACCCACTGCCTGTGGCTCCAGCCGCAAGTACCCAGGTTCACCCCTGCCTCAGGCCTCTACGTGACCTTCCCTGCGCCAGGGGACCCCTCCTCTAGGTATGCTAAGCACGAGTGGCCCACAAATCACCCATCCCAAGTGCATACCCTTCAGTAAGCCTTCCCAACACCTGTCAGGGACACCCCACAGCTCCCCATGGTAACATCCTGCACACTGGAAGAAGAAAGACAAGCTCATCCAACTGTAGGTTGGTCTGGTGGCCTTTGCAAGGCGCTGGCACCTCCATTTTACAGATGGGGAAACTGTGAGTGGATTGGATGCTGTCAGGAAGCAGAGGCATCTCAGAGATATGTGTTAGGAGGGCAGGGCAGGGGGAGGCTCATCTGTAAGTGATGAAGGAGCAGGGGTCACTGGTATTGGTTGGGACAGAATATATTGAGATTCTGTGGGTGACACAGGGGCCTTGTTTTGGTCTGTGCTTGGGCACAGTTACGTTTTGTCTCACTGTATCATAATGGAGCTCCTCTGCAAGGTTGTCTGGGTCCGACGGGAGAACACACGGCCTTGCTGTGAGCGCCAGGTGAGCTTCCAGTGTCAGGGACTGCTCTTGTCATTCTCAGAGATCATACCAGTATCTGCTTCACGGAAATAATCCACATAAGGTGCTTAGCGTGACACCCTATGAAGATTAATCCTGATGGTATATGGATGCTGGAGTTGACATGGAACGGGCAGGGAATGATCCTGGAGAGCCAAGCAGATGGGTCTTATGGCTAGGTAGAAAAACAGAGGGCTCACGTGATCAGACTGTGCTTTAGGAAGACCACTTGGAAGAGAACAGGGAGGGGTGGTGAGAAAGCAGGCACGAGGCCAGTTAAGACAGCATCCTGGTGACAGGTGAGACATACAGGAGACAAGACAGGGTGGAGTATATGGAAGGTGTGACCCCTGACAGTGGGGAGAGGGTCAAGGAGAGCGGTGGGATCTCTGTAATTTGAAGCCAGGGTCAAGGTTGTGAGGCTGGTGGCAAGCCCTCTCCTCCATGGCAGCGATGCTTGTAATTGTTACATAAACGGGGTGGCTTGCAAGGCTAGGTTCAGAGGAAGGGTCTGCTGCTCAAAGCTCATTTGGAAAGGCACACGTGAGGTCGGGCTGAAGTGAAAGGAAGAGTGGGAGGAGTGTCGCAAAGCTTACTGGGTAGCTCTGCAGGTGGCTCACAAAGGGACACGTGGCATCAAGGTGGCAGAAGAGGACAGGCCCCAGGGTGGCTGGGGCTGGTGAGGGGAGGCAGCGTTAAAGAAAGTACTGCCAGTGGATCTGAACACAGAGCCACGAGGTCCCTTTCGAGATGCAGAAGGATCTTGACTCGTGTTCGGCGAAGGTATCTCCGGCTATTCTCACGTGGAGGGCTTATCGGGCAGCCTGTGCAGGGTCCGTGTCCCTGGTCAACAACATCTAAAGCATGATGCCGTGGAGCACAACTTCCCTGCTCCGAGATCACGTCCACCTTCAACCCTCAGCGGCTTGGCCGCCTACGTGGTGTCCCACGGGCCCCAAAGCTTAGGTTCACGAGGACAACCTTGACTCACCTTGAGACAAACAGAGGAGACGCACCCTCACTCTGCGCTTTCTGTGTGGGACGCACATGTGGGTGCACACACACCCTGACTCCTCCAGGTCTGCAGGGTCTGCAACCACACTCTCCTGTCATCCAGCACATGGCCCGCCCAGCATGCTTTCCTAGGGGCAGCTTCCTCCTCCTTCCTCCAGTGCAGTGGGAAGTTCATATTGGCATAATGTTCCCTTTGATATCACTCCTATTCATATTACTCAAAAACAGTTCTCTTTGCCTCGAAGGACCCAAAGAAATTTGACCAGTCTGCCCCCTTGCCCAAACTCCATCATCCTCTAGGAATGAAAACCTTATGACAGTAACTTTCATTTCTTGAGAATCTACTGTGCTGGGTCTTTGTGTCATTTGGGATGTCTTCAGTTGTCTGTTATGGAGATTGCTATGTAAACCAGCTCCACAACATGAGAATGTACGGGTTCACGGTTCACTTTGTGGGACAGAACTTACATGGGGTCTGTTCCAACTCTGCGTTTCTCTGCGGAGGCCCAGAAAAGAGGTGAAGGGTTTGCCCAGGTGCAGGTGTGGGAGTTGGCAGCCTACTCAAGAGGAGTAGGGGTGGGTGGGCCGGGGGCCCGCTGTGGCCTCCTCTCAGGTGTGGGCACGGCAGGTGGCTCCTGTCCACGTCTGCTTTCCCCGATCTGCAGCCATCGGCCCCTCTGTTGGCACAGCTGGATCCTTCTTGTCCTGCAGACCTTTGCTCCAATGTCCCTTCCGTGTCGCCCAAGCAAGAGTAGTCACCGCCTCGAGTTACTGTGCATCACACAGCGTTTTCATTTCTTCTTCACCGGTTAGCCCTTCCTTGCTGGGTCCCTGCATGGTGGAGCGCGGACCTGCACTGTCCTTTGTCCTCACCTGCAGCTGTCCTTTCACCACCCCCTCCCCAATATCTTCAGGCCCTGCGTCTCTCTCCTGCCTCGCACGCGCCTCGAGGTCAGTCTGCTGTCGGTCGGAAAGTCTTCCGGCGGGCACCGTGCCTGGGCCCACCAGCCTCGCCGTCGCCCCTTTAAGCGCCAGGCGGGGGCGCACGCGCAGTCGGGCCGTTGCGCGCACAGGCGCGGTGGGGCGGCTGATGTTTACGGCGGCAGAGGTCGGGGCAGCGCAGCCGGGCCGCGGACGGGCGAGGGGCGCCCGAGGAGCTGCTGGTCGCGGCCCAGGCGGCCTGATCTCGCGGGCCGGCCGAGCCCGGAGGTAGAGCCGCCGCCACCGCCGCCGCCGCCCTTGGCCCGGCCTGCGGCCTGCGGCGGGCGGCGGCGTCTCCCCCCGGCCCCTCCCTCCTCTCTGTCTCCCCTCCTGGCTCCCGGCCCCGAGCGCCTGGACCCCTCCTCCGGGTGGCGTCCCTCTCCGCTCCGGCGTTCTCCTATCCTCTCCCCGCCTCCCCGGCCGTCTTCCCTTCCTGTCTCCCCTCTCCCCGCTCCTCCGGCGACTCCCCCCCGCCCCTCCGCGGGGTGTCTCCTCCTCCCCCCATCCAGCGTTCCCCTCCCCGGGGTTCCCCCTCCCACATCTCTTCCTCCATCCCCCAACCCGACCCGGCACCTCCCCTCCAAGGAGCCCAGGTCCCTTCGTTCCCCTGCTCCGCTGCCCGGGCGGGTGGGCGGGTGGGGGGGGGGGGGGTTGTCTCGGGGTGAGCCTTGCGGTTCGCCCTCCAGCGTTCCAGGGCTTCCCGGAGGTCTCCCAGTGCCCGTTGCTTGCGCGCTTGGATTTGCTTGACTCTACAGACGTGCAATCTAATCTGTCCCTAGTTTACTAAGCAGCAAGCGCTTGTAGTTCTAAGGCGAGTCAAGGTTTATCAGGGTTTAAAACAGATTCTACCTTGGAGCTTTTCAGAAGGTGATCGTCTAGGGGCGTCTGGCTGGCTCAGTCAGTTGAGCGTGGGTGTAGAGATTACTTAAAATTAAATCTTTAAAAAGAAAAAAAAGGAGGTGATAGTCTGTGACATGGTTGGTTGGCCTTTCCAAGCCTTGGGGATGCTAGAATTGGCACAGAGCCCTGGGACTTCAAGGCATCTGAAGAAGGTCTGTAGCTGGGGAGGGAGAACTTGCTTGGGGTGCCCGAGTTTTGTTTTCTTCCATGGGATGTGCCTCTCAGGTGGATGTTTGCTCGAGTGTTGTCCTCAAAAAAGCTGTCTACGTCTCTGTCTTTCCCCCTTGTTCGTCACAAACCTGTAATGGTTTTCTTCTTTCTTTTTTGGCAGAGGAGCGGCTGAAGTAAACAGCTCTGTTTTGGGTGTTGAGTAGACTGTCCTTCAAGAATTGGTGAAGTCAGGTTCCTATAAACAACTCCCAACTTGTGGCTCTGCTTGGGTGAAGTAGAGCCTTACAGGTGGAATGAGAGGGGACCTCTGAGGTGATGGGGTCAGCGCCTTGACCTCTTGGACCCCCCCCAGCTGTACCTAGCCTGGGATGTCTCTGGGGGTGAGAGGCTCTCCAGGTTCTGAGAACAGTGCAGTACTTGGAATCTAGTTGTTAGAAAGCTTTTCTGTGTGTTCAGTAGAAATGATCTCCATCTGACGTGTTCTGCCCCAGTTGTCATCGGTCCGTGAATATTGTATATGCGGCAGCCTTTCAAGTATTTGAAGAAAATCCCTCCGTATGTATTCCTTTCGAGAGTTTTAGTTTTCAAGATGAGAAATCTGTGTTTCTTTGATTATTCCGCCAACAGGAGGTGTGGTTTTAGGTCTGTTTTCTGGTGGTCTCAGCCTATTAATAACCAACGCGGTTGGACCGGCCCTTGTGGTTATTATGATTGTAAGACACCTTTCAGTAATAACCATCAGGAAACCTTGAAAAAAACAAAGGTTTATTACTTACAGAGCCTGGAAATCTTATAGCATACCTGGGGCCACACAGTGAAGCGGGAGGCTGTGAAGAGAGAGATTGAGGGAGCACAGGCCTGGGTTCTGCTTTTATTGGAGTCGAGGGTGAGGGCCTAGGGGTTTCTGAGGCTTGATCTTTATTGGGGAGTTTACAACCAAACTTAAAGCCTGGGAAGAGAAAAGATAAGTGGCCCAAAAGGTCTCGTCAAAATCAACTAAGAGCTGATCTCAAATAGAGGATACTCTGGGAGGAGGTGTCCTGGTTCTACCTCATTGAGTGGCAGGAGGCAAAATGTTTATTCCTCACCAATCTAAACTTAGGCACTGGCATTACAGACAAGAAAAACCTCTCACGGCTTACACTGCAGGGTCCTTTTCCTTCGCTCATTTTGCGTATGACATTACCGTGTCCATATTTCCCTTAAGAAGGGATATTCAGGGGGCGCCTGGGTGGCGCAGTCGGTTGGGCGTCCGACTTCAGCCAGGTCACGATCTCACGGTCCGTGAGTTCGAGCCCCGCGTCGGGCTCTGGGCTGATGGCTCAGAGCCTGGAGCTTGTTTCCGATTCTGTGTCTCCCTCTCTCTCTGCCCCTCCCCCGTTCATGCTCTGTCTCTCTCTG
Source organism: Panthera uncia (assembly GCF_023721935.1). Taxonomy (NCBI): domain Eukaryota; kingdom Metazoa; phylum Chordata; class Mammalia; order Carnivora; family Felidae; genus Panthera; species Panthera uncia. The sequence goes on along the minus strand of NW_026057578.1, from coordinate 141,594 downwards.
TCCCAAAAATAAATAAACGTTGAAAAAAAAAATTTATAAAAAAAAGAAGGGATATTCAGGTTGGAACACGACTCTCCATGTGTAGTCTGACAAACCCAGTGTAGACTGGAATCCTGAGCCCCCATCACAGCTGTGCAGCTGTGTTGACCCAGCTATAGCCTCCTTGGTTGTCAGTCACGAGACCTTCCCATGCCTGCTGCTGCTTGAACCATCTTCCTCGCTGTCCACAGGCAGTTGATTTTGGAAGGAGCACTAGGAGAGTAAGGTTGTCCTGTTGGCCGTTTACCCCAGAGTAGTGAATTACGTTGAGAATTGCAAGTCACGTGGGTGGTCAGTAATAAGCAGTGATTGTATCCAGTGTGAGGGAGGCAGGTTAGCAATATCTAACCCTATATAGATGGTCCCATGCATCCTACCGGTGACAACAGGTAGGGTTACCCCATAGTTTTTAGTCTGTCATCTGGGGCAAAGATTACCAATGTGTTTTGTGTTAAAGAATGTTTCTCCCTTGAGAATTTTTAAAAGCCGCTTTTGGTGTGGGGTGACAAACGTAGGCCTTTGGCTAGACAGTCCTGAGTTTGAATTCTGGCCGCCTTCTCACACACTGGTGTGTGATCATGAGCAAAGTAGCTGCTCAATTTGCCTCATCATGTTGTGAAACCAAAAGGAGCTCCAGTGGCTGGCAGGTGGTACCTGTAAAAAGTTGTAGCTCTTTTTAGTAAAAGGCTAGCTTTTGCATACTTTCAAAGTGAGGAGAAGTTGAAAATAAATGATAGATTACTTAGTGGAAAATAAAATATACCCAATATATAGTTTTTGCTTTCTGGAGATAGAATGATGATACTGAGGTAGAATGATAGAACATTGTATGCAGGGTCAGAGTCACCGTGGAGTATATGTGGTTTCCAGGCCTTTTCCTAAATAGACCTTTAAGCAGCAAATGCAACTCCACTTTTAAGCAGTGACCTAAATTTTCAGATGACTGCCCCAGACTAGAGGTGTAGACTGTCGCCTCAGCACTAAGTGGCTTATCCAAGATTAAGCATGACCTCATTAGCACTCTCCCTGCAGCTAACTTTGCTGGCTGTGGACCCTAACCCTAACAGTGGCTCTGAAACGAGTTGAAATGGGGTGAAAGTCTAGTAATTGGACCACCCCAGTGCTTTGGAAAGTATGACCTTCAGCTCTAAAATCTTGATGAAGGTGAATGATCCCAACCATAAATGGAAGAGCGTTTGTGCTAAGCCCCATGTTTTACATATTTTGTGTATGTGTTGTGAGAAGCGGACGATTCGTTGTGTGGTCACTTGTTTTTATTCCTGGAAAACCTCTCCCGGCGCGGTCGCCAGCAGTGTGCGTGTGCATGGAGTCTCTACTGCTGATGGTTGTCGTTCTGCTGTTAGAAATGCAGACGACTGGGGGGGGGGGGGAGGTGAGGATAAACCTTGTGATCATAAATTATGATATAGTATCAGGAAGTTGTCCTGATGCGGAGAATGATGTGGAGAATGTGTCTTCGCGAAGTCTGGTGGTTTCTGTTTTTCCCAACAGTTTTATGTCAGATGTTTTGTAAAACGTTACCATCTTATGTGACGTAAAGTCATTCTTTTCAAAATAGTTACGTGGAGTAAGTATAAAATTGGAGAAGGTATTTTTTTGTGGTTGGGAAAAGTAAGACCTCCTCAGCTGGGAGAATGTTATCCCTGAATTAGATGGAGGAACATGGTATGTTAGTTGGCTCAGAGGGGGTCACGCTTTTGTCTTCTTGAAGGCAGCTGGGAGGAAAGTAAGCAGCGGACCTTCTGTTGGTCCGAGGTGGAGAGGTTGCCGAGCATCCACTGCCAGAGCGGGTGTGGGACTTTTAGTGGCAGCTGTAGCCTGGAAACAGATTTTGTACTTGTTACGATAAAATGTCACCATTCATCCAGTCGGGTGAGAGAGTTTTGTTAGTGGTGTTTTTGCCTGAAATTTGTACATCCAGATATCCGAAAGAACAGACTGAATGGATCGCTTGCCTTGATGTTTCTGTGTATGTGGGGGTGTAGAGTTGTCAGATAAAAATAGGACACCAGTTAAATTTTAATTTCAAATAAGAATGAGTAACTGTAGTATTTGTTGTTCACCTTAATTTCATTCTTTTTTGCTTTTAAAGAATGATTTACCAAAAGTGATCTACAACACTTGAAATATTCAAAGAGAAGCTGATATTAGCATGATTTTTTTTTTTAGACATATCTGTGTTCTTTTGTGTTTATATTCAGTGACTTTGTCTTGTGTCCCTGTTAGGGCAGATCTATATTCAGGATAATTTCAGCCCTAAATAGCTGACTTTGTAGATTGACAATTTGTACTGAAGTATCGAATTCATACTTAAATGATGTTTTTCAGTGGTCAAATATGTTTTAGGTACCTCAGGGTCATTTGGATTCATTCGATATTATGAACTACAAACTTCCTTCTGGATGGATACGATGGAATTTCATACATAACTTTTGGTTTGTTTTTAACCTTCTGAATTTGGCATCCTTGGGGTGGGGTGGTGGGTGGGTACCGACAAAATACATTCCACGTGTATTATTTTAGAATGCGAAATTGGCGTGTTATTAGAAACTCTGTTGGGCTTTTACCTGTTCCGTAAACAGCTCTTTGGAAACTTTTTCCGTTGCAGTATTGCCTGAGTGTGGTCTTGACGATGGGAGGTGCTGTGAGTGCTGGTGAGGACAACGATGAACTGATAGACAATTTGAAAGAAGCACAGTACATCCGGACTGAGCTGGTGGAGCAGGCTTTCCGAGCTGTCGACCGCGCAGACTATTATCTGGAAGAATTTAAAGAAAATGCGTATAAAGACCTGGCGTGGAAGCATGGAAACATCCACCTCTCAGCCCCGTGCATCTACTCAGAAGTCATGGAAGCTCTGGACCTGCAGCCAGGCCTCTCCTTCTTGAACCTGGGCAGCGGCACTGGCTACCTCAGCTCCATGGTGGGGCTCATTCTAGGTAAACCTGGAGAGAGTGTGGGGCCTTGTCTCCCGGCACTTGGCCTTCTGAGCACTCCCCCCCTGCTCCCCGGGATTGTTGACGCACAGCCATTGGCCGGGCTGGTGGAGGGAGGCCTTTGAGTTTTCTGCGGGGACCCCTCCTGTTCCTATCCCCTCCCACCTGAAGCTCCGCAGTCCATTCAGCGCACCCTCCTTCTGGACAGCACAGGACCTAGAGAATTCCAGTGGGACCTTACAGTGATTTCCTGATTAACACAGTCGCACAGTCACAAGCCTGCCTTGTCTCTCTGTCTGTAAACTGAGACTAATTAAGTTTAAAGTTCCCTGGAAGTTAAAATTGTTCCAAGCAGTCTTGCTTTGCTTTGTTTTAATGCTAAAAGAGTTAATACCTGTAGGTTTTTCTTTGTAAATAAATTCCAGGGATGGGAAGGACAAGTTATCTTATTTGAAGACATTTTGCCTCTTTCTCCAAACAAGTTGTGAGACTGCACATGGGAATTGGCATTTTTGTTGTTGAAACAACAGGGCTGGCTGACAATTGAGGGCTCAGGTGTCGGTTTTTTCACTCTGAGTGAGGTGGAATGAGTAGCGGGAGCTAACCTCGCTTTAAAAGATTGCTGTGAAGAGGGGCTGGGGCTGGAGGGTGGCATCTGGACCACAGGCCCCAGGTGCCAGGCGTCGTGACGAGACCCGCTAAGGAATATCAGGAACGCGCCTGTGCGCACACACCTCTTGGTCAAACTGGTGTGAGATTCTTAGTTGGAGATTTCAGGCGAGAGCCATCGCAGTGCAGGCCACAACATTGTTTCTTTGCGGTTGTTACAGAGAATCTTGGCAGTAACAGTTGGTATTCACGGGTATGGAATGAAATTTTTGTTTTTTGTTTTTTGTTTTAAATGTTTATTTATTTTTGAGAGCGGAGTGGGGGGAACCGAGGATCCGAAGCAGACTCTGCTGTCATCATGGAGCCTGACGTGGGGCTTGAACTCACAAACTGTGAGATCATGACCTGAGCCGGACTCAGATGCGTAACCAACTGAGCCACCCCGGCACCCCAAGATTTTTGGTATCTTTGTAAGTTTATAGGCTTGGGAATTTGGTGATGTTTTGAGACTGATCATTTGACTTCAGGCTATAGATTGGTATCTTCAAATTTTTAAATGTGGTTTTTTGTTTTTGGTTTTTTTTTTTTTTTCCTTTTTTAATGTTTGTTTATTTTTGAGAAAGCATGTGAGTGGGGCGGGCGGTGGTGAAGCGCTCTGCGCTGACAGCATGAAGTCGTGAACTTTGAGATCGTGACCTGAGCAAGTCTGACCCTTAACTGACCGAGCCACCTAGGCGCCCCTTGTTTTGTTCTTTAAAGCTGAATGATTTTTGCACGCACTTTGTCTTGGATTTAAACTGCTTTGCACAGGACCCCGGGTTATGTGTCATTCTGGTATTATGAAGGGCAGTTCCCTTCAGTGGAGCAGAAAATGGGGGAGCTAAGGATGATACGATATTTGGCGGAGAGGGGGATGGGGTATCATGTTGACTAGGTTAGAAACGCTATTGAAAATAACTGAGAGCCTCAGGAAAAGAGGGCATATGGTAAGCCTGAGGTGACCTGTTGCACTGGACGTTCCCTAGAAGTCATAAAGAAATGGCTTGTGTTCTCTGAGTCCCCCGTTTGCTGGGAATGTAACTAGATGTCGCAGTGGGGAGAGAGAGACCTGAAGGGGGGGGGGGGGGTTTTGGGGGGCTGTAGAGGACACTGTGTACTGCTTGGATGTATCTGAAGGAGGTGACTGGAGAGTTTCCTTTGCTGCACAGACATCTTGGATCTGCAGGGAGGAGGCTGCGTGCACTGGACCGATACCTCTGTCCCGACAGCACGTGTCCTGGGCCTCTCTCCAGCTCATCCGGCCTTTAGGGTTGCTTCAAGCACATCGCTCGAGAGCTGAAGGCCATGCTGGCCACCCAGTACTTGCAGGTGTGAGGTCTGGAGTCTTTCATCTGACGTTTTTGGCCTCAGCTGCCCTTCCACCTGGCCCTGAACTTTTTGCCCTTTCTGCCGCATTCCTGTCCCACTGACCCGAAAGTGCAGTGTGATTAGGGAGTGCAGTGCCCTCATCAGGGGCCTTGTGGTCTGGGTGTAGTGCCACGCCCTTGATGTCTCGTCCTGACTGTTGCTCTGTGTCCCCCCCTCCCCTCTTAATCGTCTTGTTATTGGGGTGGGTCAGGAGCTATGGATTAACACTGTGTTTGGTGTTAAGCTTCTTGGGAACTATGTCCCCTATGTGTTACTAGAATGAACTACTTAATAGGTGTTGACAGAGGGGTGCATGAAACTAGGACGACTGGGAAGGTAGAGAAAGGTTTTCTTGGATTCCGGTACAATGCTGCCAGCCTGAGAGCAGTGGGGGTGGAAGTCAGCGACTGGGCAGAGGGTCTTGAAGTTAGATAATTTGGATTTGATGTTGTAAAGAGTGAAAATAGAATCGGCACCCGGTGGCTGTCATGCTGCCCCTCCCCCTCCAGAAAGGAGAGCACTCTTTGGCCCTCTGTGATCCCAGATGAGTGTTGCCCGTTGCTGACCTTCCTATAAATGGATTCCCACAACAGAGACTCCCCTAGCTGTCTGTGTCCGTGGATTTCATCTGGAGGCAGTTCAATACGGAGGCAAAAACTTTATCGTTAAGTGGGCGTCCACCTTTTCTTACAGCTTTATTTCCAATTACTGACAGTTTTCCTTTGGTATAAAAAAAATGTTTCATTGTGACTTGGTTATAGTTTTATTTTAATGATGATCAAAACCTATTTGTGAGGATTATTAAAATTTTCATGTCTGAGTAGGGCGACCTCTTATGGCAAATAGGCCTGTGTCCAGTTTCATTTGGAAATACATTTTTCTTCTTCAATTCATTAGTGAGATCTTGAATTCCTGGTTGCAGATCTTGTTTTTTTTTTTTTTTTTTGTTTGTTTTTGCTTTTTTTACATCTTCAAATGATTGAGAGCAGGGAGGCCCAGGCTTTGGAAAGGTGTGGAGTTAGTAATGTCAAAGAAACGAGTATTTACAACGTGGCGAGCATAGTCTACCCTGCATATTTAAAGATTAGCTTTTTGATTTAGGTCCAATAATGTGGCAAGACCTCAAAACCTTGCAAATTTCTTCATGTAATTATACGTGCTGAATCTGGTGCATTGCAATTGAAAAAATAGAAATAAAGAGTAAGAATTTTTGCCCTAGTTCTAAAAGTTTTCTTATTCTGAAACCTTTTAGGTCCTTTTGGTGTGAACCACGGGGTTGAACTCCATTCAGATGTAATAGAATATGCAAAGCAGAAGCTGGACTTCTTCATTCGAACCAGTGACAGCTTTGACAAGTAAGATCAGATACTAACTAGCCTTGGGTTGGTGTGTGAATTACAATTTAAACTTTTGATTCGTTGACAGAAACGAGTTTATTAGTGTTCGGATACCAGCAAACGTGATTCAACTTTGGCAGGAGAATCAGGGGTATATGTATAGCTGTTCTAATTATTTTTTGTTTAAAAAAATTTTTTTTCTTTTAACGTTTATTCAGTTTTGAGAGACAGAGTGTGAGCAGGGGAGGGGCAGAGAGAGAGGGAGACACAGAATCTGAAGCAGGCTCCAGGCTCTGAGCTGTCAGCACAGAGCCCGACGTGGGGTTTGACTCAAACCGTGAGATCATGACCTGAGCCGAAGTCCGGCTCTTAACCGACTGAGCCACTCAGGCACCCCCTGTTCTAGTTGTTTTGTAAATATTTTGTGGTTTTGAGGGCTTTAGGTTTTTTTTTTTTTTTTTTTTTAACTATGATACCAGGGCAAGACTGATTTTTCACCAACATAATAAGAGAAAGGAAATAGAATATTCATTTTGCTCAATTTTTGTGTTTCTGACACAGATAACGTTTTCATCTAATAGTTTCTAGAACAGAATTGTTGCATTTGTCTTTAGTATATATAATTACCTCTTGCCATTTTTAAATAAGGCATTAAAGTTCTTATTTTAGAGTTTACCATTTTTAGAAACACCAAATGTATTTTTCTTTCATTTTACTCGTTTTTAGTAGATCCTAAATAAGGTAGTCTATAAAAACGGAACAAAGACTGTGATGAATGGAGGTTGGATGATTTAAGCTTGGATCGTGCTTATGGCATTCACTTCCATAATATTTTGTTTGGAATTTCTTGGATTCTGTTAATTAAGAGTATAATTCTTTTTGGAAGTCTGTCTTCTAGCTTCTGGCTCTGTGAATTGCATTACCTCACTATAGGGTTGTTCAATGAAAAACTAATCCGTGGTTAACATAGATTTACTCTGTAGACTTGTAATGTGATCAGTTCAGTTACAGAAAACATTTTTTGCTTCTAGATTTGACTTCTGTGAACCTTCCTTTGTTATTGGCAATTGCCTGGAGATTTCTCCAGATTGTTCTCAGTACGATCGTGTGTACTGTGGGGCTGGTGTGCAGAAAGAGCATGAAGAATACATGAAGAGTCTTCTCAAAGTAGGGGGCATCCTTGTCATGCCACTGGAGGAGAAGGTCAGATCCCTTTCATAACTGACGTGTTTAACTATGGGCCAAGTTCTGTTCCGGGAAGTTTACATACATTTTTCCTTGTATCCCTCAACAATTCCATCCATTTCACAGATGAGGACCCAGGCAGGGACAGGGCATAAAAGCAGCCTAGCTGGGGCCAGGGCAGACCCAGGAAGGCACCCTGGAGCCTGCACTGTAAGCCCTGCGCTCACATCCCTCTGCCTCCTCCTGTTTTCCTTCCTCTCTCCCACCTCCCTTCCCTCCTCCACAGTTATTCTAGTATGCTTATTCTGTTGTTAGGCTCACACATAAAAATTACTTCCGTAATTCTGATTGTTAGTCTGATTGTTTGGTTCTGTGACAGTGAGCATTCTACAGGAGTCTCTTCCTTAGTATGAACCTTGTCTAAGTCTGCTATTTGGTCATGTTTCTGTGTGCTGTGGATATTGTGCTGCACTGAGGCAAACAGATTGTAAGAAATGAGCAAGATTAATCAAACTTGAGTTGGTCCTAAGGAAGAATGTCTCCATCACAAAGAAGTAGGAAAAAAATGGAAATGATAAAAATGGGAGATCGTGCATTTTTGTGTGATTTTCTGCAATTTTAAAATGTTAGCATTTATTTTGTTTAAAAAGTAATCATTCATTGTAGAAAATCCAGAAGATATGATAATTAAGAAAAACGGCTTACAATCCCACCCCAAGTGCTGTTAGTGTAGGATTCAGTAATTCCTGAAATTACGATCAAGTAATTCTTAGTGTTTTCGGATGGTCAGCTGGTGTTCAGATTTTCCTGATTATCTCAGAATTTATTTGAATAGTTTATTTGAATAGGGTTTAATTTGATTATATCTTTTTTTTTAATTTTGTCAGTTTTATTAAGGTTCAATTCACATAGAATAAAACTGAACAATTTTAACTGTATAATCCATTGAATTTTGACAAGTGACGACAGAGGTAGCATACAACGCAAACAACATATAGAACATTTTCTGTTGCTCCCCCAAATTCCCTCTTGCCCTCCTTTTTTTATTGAGATGTAAGTGATGTATTAGTTTCACGTGTGCAGCATCATAATTCAACAAGACAATTATGTTTTCATACTGTGCATTTGTAAGATATATTTGAATGTGCTCCAGATCCGTTTATCAGCTTTGGGCCAAGTACAGAGCGTTGTGTTCTCCAGCAGAGCAGTTCAAACAGCAGAGTTCCCAGACCTGTGGTATCAGTAACTTTTCTGGAGGCAAAAATCAACTTACAATGCTGATGGAATTTGTGAGAAACATTTGATTTGTGTCTTGCATTTGGTTGATATCTTGCTCTCTCCTTTTTAAAGATTTTAGTTTTAAGTAATCTTTGCACCCGACATGGGGCTTGAACTCACAACCCTGAGATCAAGAGTCGCATGCTTCACCGGCTGAGCCAGCCAGGCACCCCTGGTTGATATATGTCTAAAGTGTTTCTTATCTATAACTTTTTTTTTTTTTTTTAACTTTATCCTTGCATTTGTCTTATAGAGTTTCCTACAGCCTGGATTTGGAGATTACATATCTCTGTGGTGGTATCTTACATATTTCTTCTCTTCTCTGTGTTCGCTGTAAATTGCTAATTGGATCCAAAGACTTGCTTAGTTTGCAGTTTGACTCAACTTTTGGTGGGGAGGGAGGGTGCGAGAATACTTACCAGGTATTACAGTGTATGTCCATATACACTCACATCATACCCGATGCCAGCAGTGCAAATGTGGTCCTGATCCACTATTTCATTAAGGGATACAGGATGGTAAATTCTGCTTCCATCATTTCTCATCATTTAGTACCTCGAATACTTTTTTCTTTCTTTCTTTTTTTTTTTTTTTATTATTTTTTAATGTTTGTTTATTTTTGAGATAGAGCGTGAACGGGGGAGGGGCAGAGAGAGGGAGACACAGAATCCGAACAGGCTCCAGGCTCCGAGCTCTCAGCACAGAGCCCAATGCGGGACTCAAACTCACGAGCTGTGAGATCATGACCCAAGCCGAAGTCGGACACTCGACCGACTGAGCCACCCAGGCGCCCCACTTTTTTCTTTTTAATTTTCATTCTAATATAGTTAACGTAACAGTGTTACATTAGTTTCAGGTGTATGATACGGTGATTCAGTGGTTCCATACGTCACCCAGTGCTCCCTGAGATAAGTGTACTCTTCATCCCTTTCACCGGTTTCCTCCGTCCCCCACCCACTTCCCCTCTGGAGACCATGAGTTTGTTCTCGAAGAGCCTGTTTTATATCCTCCCCACCCCCTTCCTTGTTCATTTGTTTCGTTTCTTAAATTCCAGATATGAGCGAAATCATGGTATTTGTCTTTCTCTGACTCGGCCAGATCTCATTCTTCTTCATGGTTGAGTAATGTCATTTGCAGATACTATCTTCTCCCATTCAGTAGGTTGTCTTTTAGTTTTGTTGGTTGTTTCCTTCCTTCCGTGTGCAGAAGCTTTTTGCTTCCATGTAGTGCCAACAGTTTATTTTTGCTTTTGTTTCCCTTGTCTCAGGACATGTATCTAGAAAGAAGTTGCTGTGGCCCGCGTCAGAGACGTTACCATCTGTGCTCTCTTCTAGGGTTTTTATGGTTTCAGGTCTCGTGTTTAACTCCTTGATCCATTTTGTGTCTTTGTGTCACCTTCAGTTACTTTCATCAGTGTTTTATAGCTTTCAGAGTACAAGCCTTTCACTACCTTGGTTAAGTTTGTTCCTAGACATTTCGTTATTTTTGGTGCAATTATAAATGGGATCATTTCCTTAATTTCTCTTTCTGCTTCATTGTTACTAGTTTTTAGAAATGCAGCGAATTTCTGTACATTGATTTTGTATCCTGCAACTTCATGGTACCTGGAATACTTAAGGAGAAACGCCCTCATCATTTATTCGGTTACCCTAGGCACACTGTAGAGGGAGAGGCTGGATACATTCTGATTCTTGACTTTTGTTTACTAGTTTCCTCAATAATCTGGTTCTCCAGCATCTGCTGAAGGTGGTGACTGGCAAGATTTTGTTTGATTTTTAGTGTCGGTGTGAATTAATGGCTATAAACATACTCGATATCTTAATCGTGCCACCATTCTCGATGAAGCTTAACATGTCCCGTCTTGGCCGGTGGGGACCTCTCCAGCTTGGCTCCTGGGCTTGGATACGATTTCAGTAGTCTGTGATGGTTTTGTTACTTCCTGGTAAGAAAAGATGTTCCCCACACCCACTTTGTATACATATGTGTATTTCTTACAACAAGGTTGGAGCTAGCCATTTCTGAGGATCTCTGTTAATTTTAAGTTCAGTGGGAATTGGTGTTTAGAGAACACAGGTGGGGCCTTTGTGGGAATCTTTGATGCTGGGCGAGTTTTTCGGTGGAACTCTGGAGCTAGGAAGTTCACACACACACACACAATCTTATGTTCTTTGTTGGTTTGGTTTTTTTGGACATAAAATACACCACGGATTTATATTGGTACTTCCATCTTGAAGTCAGGGTGAGAGGGTTTTTCTGACTTCTTCGGTCTGCCATGCTTGAAAGTCCCAGTCCTCGACTACGCGGCTCCTTGCTTATCCGCAGCGTCGGCACCAAGAATTTGATTTCTGAAACTGGCTCAAGATGTGGGCGGGGGCTTGGGGGGTGGGGAGCTTCTTTGGCCCTTACATTACACTGGGGATGTAGAAATTAACATGTTTTAAAGTCACTGGAAATAATGCTTTCCTGTGAGGTTATACCATCAGCCTGACTCACAGCTCATTTGTTTTCAGTTTTTAGGGATTGCCGTTTTAGGTTTTGTAACTTGGTAAAACATTTATAAGATTCCAAAGTTTAAGTAATGAATACTCACAGAATTTTTTTCCCCTCTGTGTTCCCTCTACTTCACCTGTAGGTAACCATTTTGTTTGTTTTTAGTTTATGTGTTTATGCAAAAACTATATAAGCAAACACAATTTTTCATACGTGAAGATATGCACACTTTTTTTCCATCCCTATCCAGACATATGAAATGGGAGTTGATAGTTTGTAAGTTTTATACATCATTTATTGTTCATTTTAGGTATTTGGTGCTCAATATAAGTAGAAATTCTTTTTTGTCCTTATTTTGTTTATTTCAAAATGTTTCTTGGTGGCGTATGAGAATGTGATTTTTTGATGGCCAGTTCGGTTCTTTCTAGCTTCTTGCTGTTTCCAAGCAGTGCCACTGTGACGAGGCTGTGCATATCCATGTTTGTGGATGTTCTTAGTCTTTGTCTATACCCATGACCTCTTCCGGGTGCTTGATTGGAGACTCTGTGTTTTGACTTTGGCCAGCTGCCTTTCCAGCAGCTTCGCTGTCAGCAGCAGAGGAGAGGAGCCATCCGTCCCCTTGCTAACAGTCCCACCTGCTGTTGCTGTCATTGCTAGTAGATTGTTGTATGTGGCAGGGCTGGATGTCCCCATTTTTGCTCTTCTTTCTCAGAATATTGTTTTAAGTACATCTTTACTTATTTTAGAAATCTTTGTTGCATCACAGAAATACTTCAGACCTTTTATTGGAATTGTGTTACATGTTGAATAATTTGAGGATTATGGGCATATTTTCAGTATCTGTCTCCTCGTCTGGAATGTAGAATATGGATTTACAGTTTTCCTGAAGGGTTCACACATTATTGACGGATTATATTTAAATGTTTGGTGTTTAGCATAACTGGAATTTCTCCTTGAAAAAAAGTTTTTGAAGAAGAAGTTTATGCTGGGGTACAGGAATGTGAGCGACCTGTTTACCCAGTACATGGCCACTTAATGCTTTCAGTTCCCAGATTCATGACATAGAATCTTAGTTTTCAGAAGCTTTGCTGGCTTAGATATTTTTAGACAAGAGAGCATATAATCTCAGCATGCCAAAGCTGGGCAAAAATAGTACTGTCACCTGTTTGGGTCGTTAGAAACTGGTTACACAGAACACACAGGAGGGCCACGTGGTCTAATTAGGCTCTTCCTGTGCTTCTAAGACTGCGATTCACTGCAAATCTGTGTGTTTTGGTGGTGATGTCACATAGAAATTCACATAAACACCGTAGTGAGGAGAAGCTCCAACATACCCAAGGTGGCATGGTCCCTTCAAGGAAGTCCTGGCAAAACTGTAACAGTAGCTTTTGTTTTGTGTGTGGTCATGTTGCAAGAAAGTCTTTTTATTGTTTCTGTTCTGGAAACAACAGCCTGGTATCCAGTCTAAACTGAAGCATTATAGGTGGTCATGAGTGTCTGTAATGACTTTGACTTTAGGATGTTCCCCACCCCCCCTCTGCCCTACTTTTGCCCCCAACAGGGACTCTCGCAGACAGCCCTGGGAAGTCATCTCATCTGATTGTCTCTTCTTGTTATCCTTTGACTTCTTTTCTCTAACGTATGTATTTCTTGTTAACAGAAATTCGGTCTAGAAGCTTTGAACATATTCAGGCGAAACATATTTGCAAAGATTTTAATAAGTACTGTGTACTTCCTGCCACATCACATTAGGGGCCCCTGATGTCAGGTTCTTTCATTGTTAGCGTATCTGTGTTTTTTCAGTTTACGTGTAGGAATGATTAAATATAAACTAACAGTAGCCAAATTTTTTGAATATTCTCATTTTCTCTTTGGGATAGTTGACTAAGATAACACGAACTGGTCCTTCTGCTTGGGAAACCAAAAAGATTCTGGCTGTTTCTTTTGCTCCTCTGATCCAGCCCTGTCATTCAGAGACAGGAAAATCAAGACTTGTCCAGTTACGTAAGTACAAAGATCTTCACTTACCTTTCAGATCTTTTAAAAAATCTCGTTAGAATTTGAAGAGAAAGAAAAATTTTAAGGAGGCTTTTAATATTAAAGAGGATTCTGAAGCCTTACAGTTTTACAAATGGTTTTTTACGTATTGTAAAAATCATGATCTGTTTTTAGCCTGTTTTAGGTTATTTTGGCCTTCTTTTAAATCCACAGGAGTTATTTCTGGTCATGCCATTGGAAGCAGAAGACTCCCACAAAAGGGAGTTAATTCTGCTACGTGGAAAGCTCTTCCAGAGAGAGTGTGTTCCCAGTACCGTCGAGCCAGAGGGCTCTTGCTGAGTCATGGGACCTTGTCCTCCTTGGGCCCACCTCATGGGCACACGTCTCAGCCGGCTGGCTGGTGTGTGGTGGGAGGCTTGCTGAGGAGCATTGACTTGACTAGGCCTGTGCCTGCAACTCCTTCAGGATGTAGACCCAGAAGGAGCAAACATCGGGGCTGGCGGCGTTCATCCAAATACTGTTTTCTAGTTTAAACAAATTTACATAGCAGTGAGAATTGCAAATGACTTATTTAAAGTAAAACTATTCAGCATGGTTTCTGCATTCCGATCATTCAGAAAATTCGGAAAATGTACAAAAAGGAAAAATAGTAACCATGATCTTACCACCCAAAGGTAATACATGTGTTGGCAAATTCCTTGCAGGATTTTTTAATTTTTTATTTGTGAGGAATCGTTTATCGAACAGTAACGCTCCGCCTTTGTCTCTGCTAAGTGGAGGTCACATGCCATAGATGTGGTCCTTGAAATGTAACAAACAACAGTAGAATATAGACAGTGCCTGAGAGGGGCCAGGGAGGGTTTGACAGAGGATGGGACCTTTCTTTGTGCTTGGTCTTTCTGGGTGAAAATGAATTCTCTGAAGAGAGAAGAAAGGGAGAAAAAGCATGAGCAGAGGCCGATGTGGACTTCCCACATGCCCACTCCCCGGTGTGGTCTGAGTGAGGGTGTACAGGAGACGCCAGCCCAGTACGTAGGTTAGACCTGAGTTTATCATGTGGGCTGTGGCGAGCCACCAGATAGTAGAACTAAGAGATGTGGGGCATCTGCCTTCCTGATTACCCTTGTGGCCGGCTGCAGGGTGATTTTGTCACATGCAGGCTCTCTGAAAATCCCGCCAGGATAAGCTAACATTGCTCACAGTTGGCCGGAGCGCTGCCTTCCAGAATGCTACCTGAGTAGCACCAGAGGTGAGGGCATAGTTGGAGTATCTATGGGACCCGGGGTGGGGGGGAGGGGGGGGGGCGGGGGGGGGGGGTGTTGAAGACAAGTCTCTTGGTGTGAGGGCTTGATCCGATCTGGGTAAGAGTTGTGGTGACACGGGGGCGTCTGGGTGGCTCAGTCGGTTAAGTGTTCGACTTTGGCGCAAGTCATGATCTCACGGTCCGTGAGTTCGAGCCCCGCGTCGGGCTCTGTGCTGACAGCTCGGAGCCTGGAGCCTGCAGCCTGCTTCCGATTCTGTGTCTCTCTCTGCCCCTCCCCTGCTCATATTCTGTCTGTCTCTCTCTCACAAAATAAGTAAACAGTAAAAAAATTCAAAAAAAGTTGTGCCAACATGGAGGGCACCCTGAGATGCCAGCTTTGAGGCTAGCGCTTCAGAGCAAATGCTGGATGACGGGTAATCACGTGATGCTTAGGGTTCCTGAAGCGAACAACCCAGTTGTTTGTAACTGCCTCTTGCTGGGCTGGAGTTTTCTGGACTCGTAAAGTTGTGTCGATGGAGACCGTGGCCTCTAGAGTGGAAGGGACTCAGGGGCAGGCACACAGGGCCTTTCTGAGGAAGGATGTGGAGCCTGAGGTGTCCGGCATCTGTTGTAGATGGGGGTCTGTGGGAGGCTTGGGACCCCAGTCAGGACTGGAGCAGAGCCCTAGGAGCCGTTGCCCAGTCTTTGTTACTCGAAGCCACAGAATGGATGCCGAAACAGAGATCGATAGGCACACGGAGAGGGGGAAGTGGTGGGAATCAGCACGTGAGGGAACACCACTGGCCTGGGTGGAGGAGGGAGCTCACAGGAGAGGCTTGGGCCTAGTTAGTTCCCTGCAAGTGGGCGCCTCGGGGGGGGGGGGGGGGGGGGGGGGAGCCAGGGAAGCCAGAATGTGAGTCCTGGAGGTCTGGTGACCTGTGAAGGAGTCCGTTCAGCAGACTGAGTGGCAACAGCCCGTGAAGAGGGAAGGGAAGGGAAGGGAAGGAAAGGCAGGACGCGCTGAACGGAAGGTCGTGATTTCGGTGTTGCGGAGTGGGGCAAGTGCTGGAGCCTGTCCCGGACGAGAGAGGGAGGGGACAGTTGAGCAGGAGAGGAAGCCTGGTGTGGACAAAGGGGAGAAGGTGCTGAGAGCCTCCAGCAAGAGCACTTTCCAGGGCTCCTGTGGAACAGTGAGCCTCGCACGGAATTGTGTGCAGGCCTCTCTGATTTGGGTGATAGATGTTACAGACAATCTAAGAGCCCCCCTAGATTGTAGGGGGCCATCTCTTTTGGCAGAAGCTAGGTACTGGAGGGAAAAAAGTGACGCTGCCTTTCAGTATAATGTACTTAAACACACAGCCCCTCATTCCTCTCCCTTTGAGAAAAAAGCTCTTCTGTTGCCATGTGCGTACTGCCTGCGTTAAATTGAGCATTAAATTGAGCCTGCGTTAATCACCAGATTCTGTTTTTCCTCAGTATGCTTTGGAGTTTTTGTACTTACTAAAAACGTTTGGATTTGCTGTTCTCTGCTTAAATCAAAAAAGAGGAACTAATACTCAATTTGTAAAGTACTGTGAAAATATTAAGATAGACAAAAGAATTCTGGAGCCCTACATCCTCTGTGTTTCCACTGGATGAGCTAGAACCCACGAATGAATACGTAAATAGAATAATGAACCTGGCCGTCCAGGAAGCAAAACACCGTAGCCCAGGGTTTTCCCTTGCTTCTGACTGAATAGCCAAACAATCTCGATCTTGCTTCTGTAAGTTCAGGGTCGATGTATTTGAAAATATCTTTCGAGAAGGACCACATGCATGCACACTAGAGCACTAACTAATTGACTTTGCCAGGAACGCTCTCTCGTGCCTGTTCTGTGAATACGCCAGTGAATGACAGTGACGTGAAGACTTCCCAGGGTTAGGGCTCTGTGCTGTCCCGGTCACTCTCAGACAAGGTTGACACGTCTCCTCCTTTGCTCCGCAGCGCCGCTGGCCGTGCGGAGCCTCCAGGACCTGGCTCGCATCGCCATCCGGGGCACCATTAAAAAGGTCATTCGTCAGGAAACGGTGAGCAGCAGCGGAAACGGACTAAAGAACACTCCGGGGGTGAAACGAAGGAGAGTGCGCCGCCGTCGAATGGAAACGATCGTCTTTTTGGACAAAGAGGTTTTTGCCAGTCGGATTTCCAGCCCCTCTGACGACAACAGCTGCGAGGACTTGGAAGAGGAGTCGAGGGAGGAGGACAGAGCCCCCCCGCCCGAAGCCAAGCCAGCCCCACCGGTGAACTTCCTACGGGAGAAGGTCCTGAGCCTCCCTCTGCCAGACCCCCTGAAATACTACTTGCTCTATTACAGGGAGAAGTAAGTCTGTGGGAACAGGGCACCGAGGCAGAGCTGATGCTGTGCCTGCTGTCCCCGAGGGGTCGCCCGGGCCCGTGCTGTGGGGAAGGAAAGTGCTCTCCTCTCGACCTTCCTGTCTTTAGTTCGTTCTTGGTTTTCCTGTAGAATCTCCATTCAGTGGTATCATTTCGGTAAACATAATCTGATAAACATAAAGCGCATAGGAGAAGGTTTTCTCAGAAGGGAGAGCATCTCTTGAGAAGGGTGTTTGCTTTTTGTTCTGATGAAACTCCGACGTCTGCCTGCAGAGACCGCTTTGGTGACCGTCTCCCACTCAAGGTAACCTACGAAGACTGAAGTTGAAAGGAACCTGTGTTGCTTAGAAAAAGTGAAAGTGCAAGTTTGCAAGTGTGTAAATCTTTTCTGGGTGTGACGCACCTGTGTCCACGTTAGCACTTTATGGTGTCAGCCTCGTGATTACTGGCGCTGAGCTCCCCGAACCCTTTTAGTTCTCTGGATGGGGGGAACGTTATTGAAAAGCGCTCCCTTATTTTAAATAAATGTAATTAGATTGGATGTGCGTTGTCCATTGTAATTTTAAAAGAGAGAACTTTGTGATGGGGGAGGAGGAATAAAAGTATCAAACTGCCAGATGTCTTTCTGGGATTCCAAAATGATTCAAGGGATATCTTCCTGACGCCTTTCCTTACCTTTAGAAGAACCAGTGTCAGATAATCCCTTAAAGAAAACACTCGAGAATGAAACGAGCGTTGTGCGCAGTGAGCTGCCTTACTTTTACTCCAACGCTGGGGATGACCGTTGACGCAACCTTGAGTATGTTCATGGGTGTCGAGGGCACGGATGTGCTCGGTCCTCAAAACAGGTGGGAAGCATTAAGGCTGCAGGAAATACATTGCAGACAACGTCACAACAACCCGTGCTGTTTTTTCTTTTTTCCTTCAGTTGGCTACTTTTCTGTAATCACATTAACGATTAACAGATTTTATCTTTTATAATTCTGGAGAAGAAGATGTGTTCGTTTTCTAATTTTTCTTGATAACAAATGTATGTATCTTAGTAGCTCCATTGCATTAGAATAACAGTCTAACCCCAGGGGCTTGTGGGTTCTACCTTCTCTAGGCCCTTTGTGTTGACAGGTTTCTGTGTTTACCAAGTTCCAAAACATTGGTTCTTTTCAAACTTGCTTTTTGTGCCCAAAGAAGAAAACAGTGGTATCAAATGTTAACAATAGACCCAAACTCAGAGTGCTGCTGTGGGATCAGTCATCCAGATTTTATGACTGATTTTATCCGGTGTTGCTGAGCTTGAGTGTGTCTTTGTGGTTTCACCAGCTGAACTGAGTTCTGCTTATTTATTTATTTATTTATTCTTAAACTTCTCTTCTTTTTTAAGTAATTTAATCATTTTCTACAGGATACTGTGTGCACGCAGAGCTGGGAAAATATGTCTGTTGCCCTAGATCTGGAAATGTAATTTTTTATAAAGACAGTGACTTCACAGTTGTTCTCAACCTGGCTTCTAACGGAAGGCTGGGCATCGCTGTCTCAGAAGCGCCCAGTTGACGTTTACTTGAGGACTTGACATCACTTAGTGGTGCGCACATCTGTGCCGACATCACGCTGACCGGAGTGTACTGATCTCTGCGATCCACGGACATTCGGAGCATAAGGTCAAATGCATATTTGTGAAATCTGTCACACTGGGTGGCTTGACTAAGTTCTTTTCCTATAATTGTACATGGGTTTTATTTATTTTTTAAATCACATTTGCCTTCACGCTAGACTGTAAAGCCTCTTCACCGTGCATAAGACATGTTTTTCCCTACATAGGTTAGACCTTTGCTAACATTTGTGTTCGTATTTACATGTTGTCTGTTTGCGATACTTAAACCAGAATTGGGTTAAAAATATATATATAGATGTAATATATGTGAAATAGTTTGGTGTTTATCTTATACACGTAGAGAAGAATTGTAAATGGGTTTTCCCGGGCCGAAGTGCCCCTCCCCAGAGTCCAGGATGATGCACTGCTGTCTGTTCCCCGACAGATGGATTATGTATAGTCTGTGTGGCCTGTAACCTCTGTATTGTAAACCACGTTCTAGACAGCTGTGGACTTTTATGTTCTGAGGAGTATGTATTTCTGTGTGTGATTTGTGTCTTGAAAGTAGTAAAGCCACAGACACGTACACAGCAAATGTCAAATTTATAAATATCAAGGATGCGGTGTAAAAATCAACTGTGTATGTAAGAATGCTTTTGCCAGTCTGGACCTTTCAGGGAATTAATGCCAGAAGTTTGAAACCAAGATTTTCATGAGTAGATACACATTGGGTAAATACAAAGGCTATCAATAAACCTCGTTCAGGCACTTCGGCCTTCTTGGCATGGCTTGTGTTTCCTGTGTGGGATTGAAATTCTTGACTACATGTTTTCCAAAAATCTTTAAAAATAAACCTTTTCTTTATTAGAATCATGTGTTTTCTTTCACTGTTGTGTTATGGCTTCATTCTGTACCATGGTAGTACACTTGGGGAAGACGTGATTTTAAATGAAGCACACTTAGGGGCGCCTGCGTGCCTCAGTCGGTTGGGTGTCCGACTTCGGCTCAGTTCATGATCTCACGGTCTGTCAGTTCGAGCCCCGCATCGGGCTTTATGCTGCCGGCTCAGAGCCTGGAGCCTGCTTTGCATTCTGTCTCCCTCTGTCTCTGCCCCTCTCCAGCTCGCACTCTCTCTCTCTCTCTCTCTCTCTCAAAAATAAAATTAAAAAAAGCACACCTGGTTTGGATGGCGAAAACAGAAAAGTGACAGCTACGACTCCATGAGAAAGTATGTGTCTGAAGCATGTTTGTGGTTAGTTTCTTGGCACAGTTTTCCTATTTTGTGAAAATGCTAAAAGATAATTGGGTTAATGGTCACACATCTTCCATGGCAGCAAGGGGTGAGGGTTAGGGTGATGGTGAGGATTTCGGGTTTAGAGTTAAGGTTTGGGGTTGGGGTGCCAGGGCCATGCGCTAGAGCTGGGGCCTAGTGTCAGGATCTAGGGTCAGGGTGAGGGCCAGAGATCAGAAGCGAGGGCCCAGCGTTCAGGGACAAGGTTAGGGGTTAGCATTCAGGGTCAGACTGGCTGCTGACCGTCGTAGTCCATCTGGACTGCTAAAACGGAACCGTATTTCGGTATTTTTGGTGGCTTATAACCAGTAGAAACCGATGCCTTACAGTCGTTGAGGCTGGAAGTCTGGGAGGAGGGTACCAGCATGGTCAGGTAAGGGCGCTGTCTGTACTGGCATACTTCTCCTCTTTTGACGTGTAGGGGATGGGTTAGGGTCTCTTATAGGGGGAGTAATCCCATTCGTGAGGACCCCACCCTCATCACCTAATCACCTCCCAAGGGCATCCTGTTCTAACATCATCACATCAGGCATTAGGACTCCAACAGATGAATTTGGGGGGAAACAAACATTCAGATCATAGCACTGATGTAGGAGATAGATGGAATTTTTTTTTTTTTTTTATAATTGACCTTTACTTAAAAAAACAACAAC
The DNA here is from genome assembly GCF_023721935.1 of Panthera uncia. Classification (NCBI taxonomy): domain Eukaryota; kingdom Metazoa; phylum Chordata; class Mammalia; order Carnivora; family Felidae; genus Panthera; species Panthera uncia. The sequence goes on along the minus strand of NW_026057578.1, from coordinate 121,145 downwards.
AACAACCTCTTTTCCCAGTCAAGGTACCAGAATGATGGGCTCTATCTTAGTTGGAATTTCCAAATCGTGGCACTGAATTTCAGAGATTAACTGGATGTGCCACGAGGGGCTAAACTGTGAGTCGGGTGTTCCCTGTGCCACAGCCCAGCGGACAGCAGGGGGCACCCTAACCTGGCTCTCTGACCTGAAGGAGATCATAACGTATCCTGGCCTCAGAGTCAGACCCACATCTTGATGGGGATGATGGGCTCCAGGATGCTCCTGCAGCTTCGGGACAATTTGGGGCAGTGAGGACAAGGCTAGGAGATGGTTTCTGTTGGCATCTCCAATGAACTTTAAGAAAAAAATGTTTAATGTTTATTTATTTTTGAGAGATTGACAGAGTGTGAGCAGGGGAGGGACAGAGAGAGTGGGAAACACAGAATATGAAGCAGGCTCTAGGCTCTGAGCTGTCAGCACAGAGGCTGATGGGGGACTCGAACTCACAAACCGCTAGGTAATGACCTGAGCCGAAGTCGGACGCTCAACGAACTGAGCCACCGAGGTGCCCCAGTTAAAAAAAATTTTTTTAACGTTTATTTATTTTTGAAAGAGACAGGGATAGAGTGTGAGCCGGGGAGAGGCAGAGAGAGAGGGAGCCACAGGATCTAAAGCAGGCTCCGGGCTCTGAGCTGTCGGCACAGAGCCCGACGCAGGGCTTGAACCCACAAGCTGTGAGATCGTGACCTGAGCCAAAGTCGGAGGCTTAACCGACTGAGCCACCCAGGGGCCCCTATGTTGATAGTTTTTATGTATCATGGGGAAGAACGTTATAGAGCCCACTGTCTATGTGCTTTCAGTACACATTTCATTCATTCCCAAAGCTGCTTAGGTTAGCACTTTCTGCCCCGGCACCTACAGTGAGTTTCTTCATACATTTCTAGTACAGTTAGATCATGTATCACATTCTGTATTATATCTTGTGACAATCCCACATCCTAAATAATTCAGTTGGATAATCATGATGTAGTCTTTGGGCTGGAAACATCTGAGTTTTGCCAAATGCGTAGTGGCACATACCTATCACTAAAATATACGGAATACCTTGAACTCTAACTGCACGATCTGTTTATCATCTCTGTAGTTCTGCCGTTTCCCGAATGTCCTATGAACGGGGCCATACAGTACGTAGCCTCTTCAGACTGGACTCTTTTACTTCGCAAAATATGTGTAAGATTCATCCATGTCTTTGTAAGGGGTGATGGATCACTCGTTTCTACTGCTGAGTAGTAGTGCATTGCATGTATAGGTGACTAAAAATAATTTTTCTTTCCTTTTCTAGGTTCTTGGCTGAGACTACTTCTTGTGATAAAAGATTAACAGGAGAAAAACAGAACTGTAATTGCGTGTATACATCCTGTATACGTGGGACATACTCAGGAAAACTGATTAACTTCCCAAAATGGCTGAAGTAATCACTTGGAATGTTTCAGTAGTCGGAAGGCCAATTAAGGGAGGCTATCAGACCAAGCAAGAGTATATGAGGGGTAAGGTTGTTAATCAGGTTTAAGTCCAGAGACTTTGTTACAAATGGAGCGTTCCTTTGTAAATGTAAATTTTTCTCACTAAAGGACAACTTTTATTCGGTTTTCAGAGATTCTCCTCTGTCTTCTGTCTGTTAAAATCGATTAGCCCCAAATAATACTCGTGCCCAAGAGACTTATCTTGGGCATGGTGGCATATTCTGCTTCCTGTTTGCTTATGGATTCATATTTTGAAGGACATCCTGATTTCTTGAAGACTTTTGCCATTACGAATAGAGCTGCTGTGCATAGCTGCATGCGAGTTTTTGTTTGGAAATAGTTTTTCAAAGCAGTTGTGTGAGTACCTGAAGTGTGATGATGGTTGATTCTTAAGGCAAGACTTGTTTAACTTTGGGGAAAAATGCCAAACTATTTTCTGTTAAACTTAAAAATGAAATCGCCAATTATTTTACCAGCAAAAATGGGTTTATTTGGGAATAGTTGAGAATTTCAATCCAAGACAAGCAAGCTTAGGCAAAACCATAAGCAAGCACACGGAACAAAGCAGAGGAGCATTAGTCTTCTATAGAGGAAACCGAGGAAGTTGGGAGGCACTGTCCTAAACAGAAAGTTCACTGGCGTAAACTGGGGGCTTGATGTGTAGTGGCTTCTCATTGGCTGACCTGTGACAGTCTGTCATTGGCTGAGCTGTTGTCTGGGGAGGAGGAAACCTTTCTTCCTCCTGCTAGGATAGTAAAATGGTCCCGTTGGGCCTGCAATAGATGTAGAGCGGTAGGTGTGAGAGTCTCTCCTGCCAAGCCTTCCTAGACTGCATTTTAGTGAGGTTTCCTGTTACTAGTTTTCACTTCCAAAGTGGCTGCACATGCATTTCCCAAATGAAGGAGGGTTCTTCTCATTCTGCACTCTCTAACAATTGGCATTGTCAAAGTTTTTTTGGAGTTTAGCAGTTTTAATAGGTGTGTAGCAATTTGGAGTTTCCTAATGATACATGGATGTAGAGCGTACTTTTGTAGCTTATTTACTATCCGTCTATTTTCTTTTTGGCAGGTGTCTCTTCAGATCCTTACCCATTCTCATTTAGGTTGTGTGTTTTCTGATTGTCGACTTCTGAGAGTTTTCTGAAAGTTCTTAATGTATTTTGAATACAAATCTGTTATCAGATGTGTGTTTTGCAAATATTTCTTGCAGTTTGTAGGCTTGCCTTTTGGGTCTCTGAACAAGGTCTTTCATGGAGTAAAAGTTTTAATTTTATAAAGTTCACATTGCCAGTTTTTTTCTTTTGTGGATTGGTTTTGGTGTCTTAAAACCCCAAGGTCATGTAGGTTTTGTTTTATGTTTTCTTTTCGATATTTTGATGGTTTTGCACTTCTAAAAAAATATTTATTTCTGAGGGAGCGCAAGCGGGGGAGGGGCAGAGAGAGAGAGAGGGACAGAAGATCTGAAGCGGGCTCTGTGCTGACAGGCTACAGCAGCGAGCCACATGTGGGTCTGGAAGTCACGAACTGCCAGATCATGACCTGAGCCAAGGCTGGACACTCAAATGACTGAGCGACCTGCCTTGACAGTTTTGCACTTGAAATGGATCTGCAATTTTGAGTGAAATCTGGTGTAAGTTGCGAAGTTTGTGTTTATATTTCATTTCACCTTGTCTTGTTTCGTTTCGTTTCGTTTCATTTCATTTCATTTCATTTCATTTCATTTCACCTCGTTTCGTTTCATTGCGTTTTGTTTCCAGTTAGTTGTTCTTTAAGTATTCCTGGAGAAGTTGGGGGATATTGGGCTCCGTTTCAGTTTGAGTTTCCAAAGTTAACGGATTCACCTAGACTAGGGGTAGCCCAGTGAATCCTGCACTGCCTTCACTGCCTGCAGGGGGCGCCAGAGCTCAGCTCCCTGACCTGAGTGGCGCATGCGCCGCCAGCCGGCCACCTTTCCACCGGCACGGACTGGTGTTCCTCCTCCTCGGGACCCGCTGCGGGGTGGGTGGGCGGGTTTCGGGAGGGGAGAATGTGGGGACTTGTCCATGCTGACAGAAGCCGGGTTTCCTGAGGACCTGCTGTAGGGGATACGGGCTGTGGAAATGTCACAGTGCAGTTCTGGGTTTGTCGCTGAATAATTCTGTACTGGACATGAGCCCCTATGTCATTTATTCTTCAGACCTAAGCAGTGGGCCCTCTTCAAGCTAGAGCCATGGCTAGGATCAGGGATCAATCGAGCAGGGTGGCAGTGGCCAAAATGCCGGCCAGTGCAGTGATCTGCCCAGAGGGTTGAGTGGAGTTCAGTTGTTAGGGTGTGCATCAGGCTTAGGAGTTGCATTTAGGAGCCAGATGATGGGGTGGACCAGGGTTAGGTTTGGGCTCAGGATCCCCTCCTGCACCTCCATCCCAGCCTTGGAGATATAGCAAAATTCTGGGTTCCTCTCTGAAATATTCTGTGCTGGTCATGGTCCCTAAATCTGTTCTTTCCTCAGACCTACGAGGTGGAACCCCTTTAGGGCCAAGCCATGGCTAGGGTTAGGGTGAGGTCCTGGGAGGTGGCAGGGGCAGAACCGACACCAGTTCAGTGGTCTCCACGGAGGGCTAAGTTGAGGGCGTGAGTTAGGGTGTTGGACAGGCTTAGGGTTTGTGACCTGGGAATGGCTGATGGTATGTGTATTCCAGGTTCAGGTTTTGGCACAGAATCCCCTAGTGCAGCTCCATTCTGACCCTGGAATTGTCATGGTGAATGCCTGGATTCCTCTTGGATAATAGGCCCCAAATTCATTCTTTTCTGTGCCCTAGGAGGTGGGCCCCTTTAAGTCCAGAGCCATGATTAGTGTTAGGGTTAGGTCCCAGGACCTCAGAGTCTGACCACCAGGGGCTCAACCAACAGCACTGCAGTGATCTCCCTGGAGGGCTGAGTTGAGGGCACCTGTTAGGGTTTGGGTCAGGATTAGGACTGGGTTCAGGACCAGATGACTGAATGGGCCTGGGTTACGTTTTGGCTCCACATCCCCATCTAAGCTCCATCCTGGCCTTGAAAATGTTACTGTGCATTCTTCACTGCAATATTTTGTTCCAGTCATTGGCCCCAAATCTGCTCTTACCTCAGACCTAAAAGGTGGGCCCCCTTAGGGCAAGAGCCTTGGTTATGGGTAGGGTTAGGTCCTGAGAGGTGGCAGGGGCAGAACTGACACCAGTTTAGCGATCTCCATGGGGGGTTGAGTTGAGGGTCCCTGTTAGGGTATGGGACAGGCTTAGGGTTTGGGATCGGGAATCAGTTATTTGTGTGTTCAGGATAAGGTTTTGGCATAGGATCCCCTTCTGCAGCTCCATTCTGACTCTGGAAATTTCATAGCAAACTCCTGGATTCCTTGCTGAATGATGCTGTGCCAGTCATGGGCCCCAAATCAGTTCTTTTCTCAGACCTAGGAGGTGGAACCTCCTTGGGACCAGGCCATGACTAATGTTAGGGTTAGGTCCCAAGAGGAAGTAGGGGCCCAACCACCACTCATTCAGTGATCTCCTCAGACAGCTGAGTTGAGGGCACATGTTAGGGTGTGGGTCAGTCCTTGGCTTTGGGCTCAGGGGGAAACCTATTGTTTGGGCCAAGGTTAGGTTTTGGCTCAGTATCCCCATCTGCAGCTCCATCCCAGCCATGAAAATGGCATGTCAAACTTCTGTGTTCCTCGCTGAATAATTCTGTTCAGGTCGTGGTCCCCACATCCGGGGACCCCACAACCAGTTCTTTACTCCTCTCCTCCCCGTGTTGTAGATATGTAGTGTTCATATTTCAAAACCTTTCATATTGTGAATACTTCGATGTTTTACAGATATACTCATTTTTATTGCTTTTGCGTTTCACCCTTTAATACTGTCAATTTAGGTGTTTCTTTTCCACTTAAAGAGTCCCTTTTAACATTTCTTGCAGGGGTGGTTTGTTGGTTGTGAACTCGCTTAGCATTTATTTGGGAACCTCTTGATCTCTCCTTCCATCTGAATGATAGTGTGCTGGATAGACTCTCTTTGGCTGCAGATGTTTTCCATTCAGCACCTTTACCATACCATGCTGCTTACTTATGGTTTCAAAGTTTCTTCTGAAAAACATCCAGTGATAATCTTATGGGGTATCCCTTGTAGGTAACTGTCATCTTTGGTTTTGCTGCTGTTAAAATTTTTCTTTATCATGACATTTTGCGTTTTAATTACCATATGACTTGGTGTGGATCTGCTTCTGTTGAATATATTGGGGGTTCTTTGTGCCTCCTGCTTCTGGATCTGTTTCCTTCCCCGCATTAGGGAAGTTTTCATCTATTGTGTCTTCAAATAAATTTTCTGGTTCTATTTCTCAAGTTCTGAGAATGACAGGACAGGAAAGACCTGTTGAAGGTTCTCTGATGAGTCACTGGATTTGCATGCGTGGAGGATAGATTTGGGACTCAAATGAACAAACTACTTTTAACTTCAAAGAACTAGAAAAAAACAACAATCTACATCCAATGTTCTCAGAAGGGAGACAGTAATACATATGAGAGTGGAAACCAGTGAAACTGAGACCATGAAATCAATAGAAAATATGAAGAAGACCAACAGTGGGTTTTCTGAAGAGTGAAACAAAATTGACAATACTGTACATAGACTATGCTAAGACAGAGAGAGGACCCAAATCAAAAGAATTGTAAATGAAAGAGAAGACATTACATCTGGTACCACAGAAACATAAAGGAGACAAAGAGGCGACTATGGCCAAATTAGAGGCCAGCAAACCGCCTACCTAGAAGAAATGAATAGGCTCTTAGAAACACACAACCTACCAAGACTGTATCAGGAAGATATAGAAGGTTTGCGCAGACCCATTAAAGGAAGACTGTATCAATACAAGAAGATAACCAATGCAAGTAAATTGAATCAGTAATCGAAATTCTCTCAGGGGAAAAAAGCCCAGGACCAGGTGGATTCACTGGTGAATTTGACCAAACGTTTGTAGAAGAAACTAACAGCAGTCCTCTCACTGATTCAAAAGGAATGAACACCACCAAACTCATTTCATGACACTGGAATTACCCTGGTAGGAAGCCAGAGAAGGATACTACCTGAACAGAAAACTATAGGCCAGTATCCCCGTGATGAATATATATGAAAAATTCCCAATAATGTATAGGCAAACCAAATTCAGCATCACATTAAAAGGATCATTGACCGTGATGAAGGGTTTTTCCCTGTAAAGGAAGGATGTTTCAGAAATGCAAATCAATAAATGTGTCCCCTCACATAATTGAATGAAAGAAAAATGAACCAGAAACCAGACTCTTAACTATAAATAGCAAATGGAGGGTTACTAGAGGGGAGGTGGGCAGGGGGATGGGTTAAATGGGTGATGGGCTAAGGAGGGCGCTAGTAGTGAGGAACACTGGGTGTTGTATGTAAGTGATGGATGACTACATTCTATACCTGAAACTAATATTACACTGTATGTTAACCAACTGGAATTTAAATAAAAACTTGAAAAAATAAATACTAAAGAAATACATAAATAAATTTAAACTAAACTAAATAAATACATTTTAAAAATTAAACAGAAAACTCATGGGACAATGTCAATAGACACAGAAAAATGTTCTGAGAAAATTTGGTATCCATTTGTGCTAAAAAAAAAAAAAACTCTTTAAAAATTCAGTGTAGAAGGAACATATCTCAACATAAGAAAGGCCATGTATGTGAAGCCCACAGCTAACATCATGCTCAATAATGAAATTGTGAAAGATTTTCCTCTAAGATCAGGCACAAGACAAGGATGCCATAGGTATGTGAAAGGGATTGGGTGATGCAGGCTTCTGGTTATGGAATGAATAAATCACAGATAGAAGATATAGCATAGGGAGCATAGAGAATGGTACCGGAATAGTGATACATGGTGACAGATGATAGCTACCCCTGGGTTAGCAGAATGTATACACTTGTCCAATCACTATGTTGTTCATCTGAAACTAATGTAACATAGTGTGTCAGCTATTCCCAAATAAAATGATTTTTTTAAATAAGGTAAAAGAATGAAATAAAAAGTTTAATGTAAAAGAATCTGTTAATATCTAATCAAGAAATGCAGTAAAGTTGCAAAATAGAAAGTCACCATATCAAATACTGTAGCATTCCTATACACTATTATCTAAAAAGATTATCTAAAAAGAAGTAGAGAAAACAACCCCATTTACAACAGCATCAAAAACAATAAAATATATAGGAATAAATTTAGCCAAGGAAGTGAAAGATCTCTCTACAGAAAACTATAAAACCTGTGTGCAGAAATGGAAGATATTCAGTTTGGGTGAAAGAAACGGGAGAACACACAAGTCAGTGAAAAGCCATCCCATGTCCATCTTTTGGAGGAATTAATATGGATACAATGTCCATACTACCCAAAGCCATCTAGAGATTCAGTGCAATCTCTATCAAAACTCCAATGCAATTTTTAGGCAATTAGAAAAACATATCCTAAAATGTATTTGGAACCACAAAAAGACCCCAGGTAGCCAATGCAAGAAAGAACAAAACAGGAGGCATCACACTTCTTGACTTCAAGCTGCATTCTAACACAAAGAAATCAGTTATGTCACTGACATAAGCACACACACAAGACAATGGAACAGAAATTGAGAGCCCAAACTAAACCCATGCATGCACAGTCAACTAGTATTTGACAAGGGAGTCAAGAATACACAGTGGAGAAGAGTAGTCTCTTGAATAACTGGTGCTGGGAAAATTGGATATTCACATGTATAAGAATAAAGCTTAGCACCTTATGTTACACCACTCCAAGAATTAACTTGAAATGGATTCAAGATGTAAATGAATGATACAAAAACAAAATTGTTTCTCATCATTTCAGCTCTTATTATGCCAAGACAGAGCTGTTGAGGTGGTGAAGGGCTGGGTAGAGAGTCGTCCTGGAAATAGAAGCCTGTGTGTGTGGAACAGACTTTCTTTAGTAGTCTGGAATTATCCCTCTGATCCTTTAAGACTAGCCACTTCCTTCCCTACATTTGCAGACACAGCTAGTACCATGCATGCTGCCAGCAATGCACTGCTTTGTCGCCTCAAACTCCTAGAAGCTCTAGGTGGCACCCAGTAGGAAGGGTGGAGTTTTGTGGCACTGATGCTGCCCTGTTGAAACCAGGGGGAGGGGAAGGAGACAGGTACCGTTCCGGCTTCATTGGTGTTCAGCTATGTTAGTGTTGGTGTTGGTGTTGGATTTTTCACCTTTTACCCTAACACATCTCAAAAGTTTAATTTCTGTCCTGCAGGTCAACGTGTCTTCCAGAACATTTCCTCCTTTCCCAGAAGTGCCCTCCACGTCACACCTCATGGGCTGCCCTTTATCACCATCTGTGGGCTTTGGGCTACCCCCATCTTCTCCAACCTGGTGGCCTCTGGGACTTCACCCTCCACCTCCACCATCTGGAAAGATGATCTGAACAGTATGAGTTGACTTATAAAACACGTTTTGTCTTTTTACTTGTTGAGTGTTTGGAGAAGATGCAGTGATGGCACCACAGGGCTTTCAGGTCAGCCTGAGTGAGGACGTTGGAACGTTCTTCAAGTTTCTCAGGGCATGCATGAAATGGGCAGTCATTTCCACATAGTGAGCTGGGCAACACGTGCCTCTGATAGAGAAGGAAGGAGGCCTTATACAGGCTGACAGACATAGCACTCCCTAGGATGTAGCTTGTACAGAGACCATGTGCTGGGCTCTCTGAGGGATGAGACACATCCCTGACTTTATTTCTAGCTAGTTGAGACCTGAGCTGTTCACAGCTGCTTGATTAGTTATAAAAACACCTGAACCAGGGCCCTGTAAACCTTCCTCAAGGGACAGGATCAGATCTCCCTCTTGTCCTCAAGGGTCATCCGAGGCACCAGAAAAACCCTCTGCCCCTGGTAAGGGACTTGAGAATGTGAAAGAGTTGAATATAATGAAACATGTGGCGGACGGTTTGTTTTTCTTCCACACAGTCTATGAAAGTCAGAATCAGCCTCCATCCACCTCCAGCCTTTATGAGACCCAGGACGTGGTGCAGCTCCCATGGGGAATATCAGCTGTGTCTCTACCAAGGATGCAGAGAAAGACAAGGTAAATTCTGTTGCCCGTTTCAGTTGCAATGCTTTCTGGAAACTTTTATCTGGACTTGTCTGGTTTTCTATGTCCTCTGGTGTCTTTACTGTTTGATTTATGTCCTCACAAGCCTCCAGGCTTCTCCAGTTTAACATCATCATGTTAGCTGGCGCCTCTGGAAGGCACAAGTGAGTGGAGGCTGAGGACCACGTGGGTCTCGCTTTGTGTTCGTGGAAATAACTTGAGGAGGATGACACTTCCCTGCACCCTCAAGTCTTCTGCAGCGTCTGACTCCTTCCACACCTTCTTTACATGGGATTATCCTTATTATTTTCATTTTTTCCTATTTCAGTGTAGGCGATGAAATTGTTCCGAATGTCTGCGATGAGCCTCGTGACTGGAAAAGATGAAAACTCTTTCCAACTTTATATTGTGTGCTTTGTGCAGTGCTGAGTGTTCTTAGGTAAATTTCAGAATTCATTATTGATCTTTCTGTGTTGGTAAATTTGCGATAGAGAATTTTTCTAGTTGTCCCCTAGGTGGAAATACTCTGAATTTTCAGAAGCGGCACGTGTACTCGAAAATGTACGTGGAACTGCAGTCGTGAAGGGAGAGAATCAGTGATTACCTGCAGGGCCAGTACCTCACAGAGTTCTTCAGTTGTGTTTATATGTGCAGGTTCTCTTGTGTCCCGGGAGCAGTTGTAACTGGTACTCTGTCTCATGATACCTTACGGGAGTTTTACACCTGAAATCTAGACCTGTTTCTGTTCATTCTTTTATGTGGAATTTCAACCTCCCTTTTACAATGGGACAAAATAGCTCTGCGACTCATATTGTATTTAAAAGCTGAATTCCCTGTGAATTAAGATAAACATACCTGAGACCAATGAATGTGCACAGGTAACGTGTTTCTCTCAGAAAACACATTTCCAGGCCCCCTGCAGGACTCCAGGAACCCCCATCTGCTCAGAGGCCTCCCTGGCCTTGCACAGAAGATGTCTTTGTCAGGGAGGGAAGCAGAGTGAGGACCGGCGTGGGATGGCAGGCTGAGCTCTGACCCTGGGGTGGCCCCGAATCTGTGTGGTGCTGGGCTTTCCTTTCGTTCCTTCATGTTCTGTCTGTTCTCAGTGTGCAAATAAAAAGTCTGCAGATCTGGTGGAAGAGGACACCAGAGGGGTCTTGGACATAGATGTCTGCCTCTCTGGAATGCGTTCATTTATTAGACTGGCATTAGTGTCATCAGTCTTCTAGAAGAGGACTCCTTGGCTTTCTTCATTTGTAAACATGGGCAGTGATGTGTGGTAACAGTAGTTTCTCCTTGTGGCATCTGGTACCTTCAGGTCATAGGTGGGACCTCGTGGGAGGGTAGAGTTTTCTGGCACCGATGCTCCATTCTACTAGAACCCATGAATGAACAAGGGGCCAGGTGCCAACACCTGCTTCATTGTGTTTCAGCTCCTGTGGGCATTTCTGCTTCTCTGTCATACCAACATACCTGTCACTTCTGTCCCGTAGGTCCCTATGGATGCAAGAGGACCTTCTTCTTTACCAGGTCCACCCTACAGGCCCTTCCCCACAGATCCCCTTTATCACTGTTCATGGGCTCTATGTGCCACCTCCAGCTCCTTGGTGTTCTCAGGGACAGGACCCACCACCTCCACCTCTACTATTTGTGAGGTGATCTGAACAGTATAAGTTGATATGTTCAGCATATTCAGCTTCTGTGTCGTTGAGTCTTTGAGAAGACGTAGAGATGGCTGCACAGGCTTTGCAATGCAAGGGTGCTGCTGGCTGAGGACACTGTTAAGATTCTTCAGCTTTCTCAAGACATACATATGTTGGGCTGTGTCATTTTCCCTTACTGAGCTGGGCTGCAGGCGTCTCTTGTGGAGAAGGAAAGAGTCTCTTCATAGAAAAGCAGGCGTATCAGTTCTGTAGACATGCCTTGTACAGAGTCCATGTTCCTGGCCCTGTGAGAGATGAGGCACACCCCCCTCAGGGGCTTCAAGTGTCCTAATGCGGAGAGAGTAACATGCATCGAATGACATGGAGCTTCTGATCTACAATAGTGGCAGCTCCAGTAATGGGTCCTCAAGTACAAGAGATGGAGACATGAATCTCATGGGAATGAAATGGAGACTGTGCATGAGAAGGGAGAGCTGAGATGGTGCAGAGGGGAGGGTGTTGGACTCAGTGAGATGGAGTTGGAGGCCATTTCTGGCAGGGCCCACAACCTGGGCAGGGAGAGCGAGTGCAGCGTGAAGTCCACAGAGATTTGCTGCCTGGGTTCAAGGACAGTTCATGCAGGTATCATCTCTGAAATGTCGTTGTGGCCAAAGTGCGGCCAAATTAGTTCATTATCTAAATAAAGACTGTTGTTTCCCTTGGTTTTCTGAAGGTTCTGGATCTGTGTGAAAGAATTCCCTGGAGATTTGTAGTTTAACTTGGTTCTTATGGGATGCTTGTCTGCCTAAGTTTGTGTGCCTCTGTGAGACTAAGTGTGACGAAAGGTTGTAGATCAGCTTCCTTGGCCTTCAGCCTGAGTCAGACTCTTAGCGGGGAATTCAGGGTTGACCAGGAAGTGCCCCTGCTGGACTCTTGTCACCGCACCCCTGCACCTGCTGTCACCACCCTGCCTGAAGGTTTGCATCTCCGAAACTTCCCTCACAATTTCCTGAGGCTTTGCCTGTGTTCCTGCTGTCTCAGCCTTAATGCCAGCTCTCAGCGGGGCCATCTCAGAGCCTCAGCTTTGTAATCTGAGAAGCAGGGACAATGTTGATCTCTGAGGTCAGTGCGATGAAGAGGTGGTTAAGCACACAAGAAATTTGTAAAATGTATGGGATGAGTGGGCATTCACCCTTCTCAGGGTGGAAATGAATGTATCTGCACACAGAAGATCATCAACAGATGTTCATTCAATTTCCTGAAACTAAGGGTATAATACCTGAGGCTGGGAGATTGGCAATTCCTGTTTCAAAAGATACAACGAAGACCCCTGTGTGTTTTCTATTAAAATTCAGGTCCTTCTTTACAAAGAAGGAAAAGATAAGTATGAGAATGTGTACACCCAGGGATCTAACTCTAAGATCTGAAGATAATCGTCTTCCATTACAGGCACACACACAAATGCAGCCACACAAATATGTGCTCATCCAAGGCCACAGATGTATTGTAGAAGACCGAATGCATAGAGGAGAACAGAAGATCCCTTTGCAATGACTCAAAATCACTTTGACATAGAGGGCAATCAGTTTGAAATTTGAAGAGGACACTGAACCATTACAAACCAGCTATGGTTATTATATATTTAGAGATGGTGTCTAATCTGCCCCTTGGTCTGAATGCTTTCCCTGCCCACCCCGTCTCCTCCACATTGTCCTTCCTAATGTCCCCAGATACACTTGTCATAGTTGTGTTTCTGTGTCAGCGTCTGCTTCCAGTAAATCGACACTCATTCCCCATCAAGTGTACACTTTGGGGTTCCTGTATACGCAGTTAACCAACAGGTAGAATGTATAGTGTTGGTGGAAGAAGACAGATCATTCTTTGGGGTTGTATTGCCTGGAAGGGACCTATAGTTCCATCTGAGGAGTTGGGTACATCCTTTAGGGAGCTCTGGTGGTGGTTGTTAATTCTGTACATAGATACTCATGAGCACACAGCGCACGTGCTAGTTGATGGGGTTTGTGCTGATGAGCAGGGCAGGTCTCCAGGAAAGGGTCTATTCTGATGGTGAGGAATGGATTCAGGAGACCAGTAAGGAGGCCCTGCATTAATTCTTGGCCCTTGTGCACCTTACCAGCTGCCCCCAGTAGCACCAATCCAGGTGGCCTCCAAGGGGGCAAATGGCGCAATTTTTGTGGCGAGTCACACGATGTCCCGTAAAGCTCCCCCTGTTGCCATATTGAGCCATGGGGAAGGCTGAGGTCCATGGTCTGAGATAGGTTCCTTTGACATCGCCCAGGAGAGTTGTGTGTAAGCATATGGCTCCCTCTACATCGGCCAATCCAATCCACTTTTCCCCAGGGACCCTGAACCCTGTGAGCCCCTTTTTCCTCCCAGCTTAGGGAAGCAGCCAGCCCTCCAGCAGCTTTTGGGTCATGGCTGGGCCACCAAGGGTAAATATCTGGCTGTCCACATGCTGCCAGCATTGCTATAGCAAATGTCAATATGGGCAGCTGCTGTACAGGGGATTCTCCTCCATTGTGATCAGGGCCCGGGACAAAACATGACAGGAAAGGGGGAGAGGCAGGAGTGCCCTGTGCTCCTGGACAGGGCTGCATGCACAGAGCAGATAGCCTGAAGCCTGGGGAGACGTGGAGAAAGAGACAGGTAAGGAGAGAGACACTGGATGAGTGATAGGGGAATTGGGCAAGTAGAGAGTGAAAGGAAGAAACAGAGAGATGTGGTTAGAGGGAAACAGAGACAAAGAGGAAGTACAAGGAGGAAAGTAGAGACCTGGTCCAGGTATGTGGACGGGGTGAGATGGGTCAGGGGAGAGAGGATGTATGAGTGACTCTGAGTGCAGGGGCAGAAAGGGCTGGTATCATGGGCATCAGAGTTCCGTGACTCCAAGGCTCCAACATCCCTGGGGCCAAGCTTTGCAGAGGCCATTGCATTTGAAAAGATGTGTATCCCCCATTTCTCCTGGGATTGTGGGACTCAGCCTCATGTTCTGTCATGGAGAGGGATGTCTTGAGGGTGAGTGTGCTGCTCTTTAGCAGGTAGACACCAGAGCCTGCCCTATGGGGAGGTGACCCAGAGCCATCTCCCTCACTGCCCCAGGCCCTGTTGGATTTCCCCCCTCCCCCCACCAGCTGGCCTTCCTCATGTTCTGAACCCAGGCATCAGTCGTTGTGTTGCCCCCAGGTGCTGCAGTCTGGACCTGGCAGAGGTGGACTGCTCATACTGACAAAAGAAATATTTGACAATAAGGTCCATATTCTCCCTCTGGAACTAGCTGTGTGCATCAAAATAGTGGGTTGCTATCCTCCTGTCCACAACCAATCTGAGGATTCCAGAAGGTAGGTGAACACTTTAAAACACCATAGTCTTCTCTTACATCAAATTCAAAGACATTTTCTTGTCCCAGCTTTCTTTTAATTCTGAAGAGATGGCAATTAGTAATTGAGGGCATAATGGTCCTATAGGAAATTGACCTATATGACTGATGGACATTATTTCATCCATCTGTATCCCTAAAGCACATTTCATTGGAAATATTAGCCAAGGATACATACCGTGAATTCATAACAGATGTGTAGCTACCTGTAAGTTGCATTCTGACCTTGTCACATATGTGTCATCAAAGATAGTATTAGTGACTTCTCAGATAAGTTCTCAACATCAAGATGGTAATTTTAGAGAATCTGGTATAAATGGAATTTCACAGATTCTAAATTAGGAATTATTTTTCATTTTTAATGTTTCTTTTTTTCTTTTTTTGAGAGAGCCCGAGCTGGGGTGGGGGGAGAGAGCAGGAGACACCGAATCTGAGGCAGCATCCAGGCTCTGAGCTGTCAGGACAGAGCCTGACATGGGGCTCAAACTCATGGCTGCGAGATCATGACCTGAGTGGAAGTAGGACGCTTAACCGACTGAGCCACCCAAGCGCCCCAGGAATGATAGTTTATTGGCAAAGGAGGAGAAATTAAAGATAGTGTAAAGGGTGTCTATTTTTAATTTAAACATTGTTCACACATTTGTTGTATTAGTTTTAGGCACACATTGTAGTCCTTCCATATGTCTGTAAATTACGTTGTACTTCAGCACAAGTGTAGCTATCATGTGAAAGCATGCAACAGTATTATTACAGGATTGACTCCATTCCATTGGCTGTCCCTTGTATCCCTAGGACTCATTCATTCCATAGCTGGACGTCGGTATCTCTCTCTCTAAGGTGTCAACTCTTTATCTAACCTGGGTATTTTGGTGGTAAACACAATTACCTCTTATTCAGCATGTGTAAGTTGGCGGTCTATTTTTCTGTGAACATTGCTTAAAGCATGACAAATGATGTCATTACGTTAATAGATTCGGTTTCATTCTCCACTCACCAGAAAGGAGAAGAAAAAGATTTCTTTGTGTCTCAGGCCCTGTCACTAAGACCCTTCCCAGTGTGGAGAACAGGCTTAGTTGCCCAGAGCACCTCGGTCTCTCAGCTGAGCGACCAGAACCTTCAACATTGCAGGAATTCCCATGGTGGCCAGCAGGGAGAGCTCGAGTACCACAGATCCGGAGGGGCGGGTTGCTCTGCCTGGGCAGTGATGGCCAGCAGAGGGCGCACCATCGGCTTTTCTGACCCAGGGCCCCTGAGAGCAGGAAGGGCTTCTGTTGCTCCCAGAGGATGCAGGGCCTCTGCTGCTGCCTCAGGACAGAGAGCAGAGCTGCGTTTCCAGCGGGTTCTGCCGCCCGCCCCAGGGGAGACCTTGGGAGCTTTGCAGCAACTTGGCATCTCCTGAGTCGCCAGAGAGAAGCTGCCTTGTTGTACTGAGTGCTGAGGAGGGGGCGCTGGGTGGCTTCCCTGGTCAAGCTGGTTGCAGAGCAGCACAGGCCCTTGCAATTTCGGGGCTGTTCCCGTGTTTCCTTCCTCCCCTTCCCGGACAGTATTTGAACAAGACGTATTTTACTAAAGGACTCGTGGATTGCGGGGTCCCACGACATCACCTCATCGATGCAGTCGATGGTTTGTTCCAGATTCAGGCTTGTTTCCGGGAAGAAACCCTGACAGAAATTCAGAAGAACGGGAGCTGCATTCCCTTAGGACGTGAATACATGAAATGCTCCTCTCACGACCTTCTAGAAGAATGAGCTGGGACCCAGTTTCTGAGTCCTGCTGGAACCAGAGACCGAGGTAAGGGCACAAGCTGTCTCCCACATCATACATGCTTTTTTAAAAATTTCATGGTTATTTTTCCAACCTAGTGAAGTGATTGAAAACTACAGAAAACCTGGTAGGTAGCTGTCATTAACCTTATGTTATCTTTTAATTTAAATTGCAGGGAGTAAAGATACAGTGTAGTATTAGTTTCAGGTGTACATTATAGAGCAACCCTTCCACACGGCCCCCGGTGCTCATCCCAGGTGCACTTCTTAATCCCCAGCAGCTGTTTCACACATTCCCCACCTGGCTGTGGAAGCCCTCAGTTTGTTTCCTAGTTAACAGTCTGCTTGTTTGTCACTGTCTCCTTTCTCCCCCACCTCTTGTTTTGTTTTGTTTCCATGAGTTAGTGAAATCACCTGGTATTTGTCTTTCTCTGACAGGCTTATTTCACCCAGCATAACATTCTCTCGCTCCATCCACCTCGTGGAAAATGACAAGATTTCATGTTTTTAGGGCTAAATAATATTACATTCCATATACTACATCTCAATTTATTCATCAGTTGATGGATGCTTGGGCAGTGTCCGTAATTTGGCTGTTGTAGAAAATGCTTCTGTAAACATCAGGGTGCATGTATCCCCTTGAAGAATTATTTTTGTATTCTTTGTGTAAATACCTCCTAATGAAATTGCTGGATCGTAAGGTAGTTCTATTTCCAGTTTTTTTTTCCTTTTGACGAATCTCCACGATGTTTTCCAGAGTGGCTGCACCGGTTTGCATTTCTCCCCACAGTGCAACAGGGTTCCTCTTTCCCCACATCCTTGGAAACACCTGCTGTTTCATCCTTCATTGATTTTAGTCATTCTGACATGTGATATGTTATCTCATTGTACTTTTGAATTTAATTTCCCTGAAGATCAGTATTGTTGAGCATCTTTTCATGTGTCTCTTGGCCACGAGTATGTCTTCCTTGGGAAAATGTCTATTCGTGTCTTCTACCCATTTTTAATTGGATTTGTCATTTTTTGTGTGCTGTATAACTTTATATATTTTGGACACTAACCCTTTATCAGATGTCATTTGCAAATATCATTCTATAGGTGTTTTAGTTTTGTTGATTATTTCCTTGGTGACGGAAGCTTTTTATTTTTACTATGTCTCATTATTTTTGCTTGTGTTTCCCTTACCTCAGGAGATATATCTACAAAGATGTTTGTACAGACAATGTCAAATAAGATACTACCCGTGTTATCCTCTGGGATTTTTATGGTTTCAGGTTTCACACATAGGTCTTTATCCATGTTGGATTTATTTTTGTGTATGTTGTAAGAAAGTGGTCTGTTGTTTTGTTTTGTTTTGCAGGTTGCTGTCCAGTTTTTCCAAAACCATATGTTGAGGAGACTTTAAGTTTATGTATTTATTTTGAGAGACAGAGAGAGCATGCAAAAGAGGGGCAGAGAGAAATGGAGAGAGAGAATCCCACGCATGCTCTGCACTGCCCTGAGATCAAGACCTGAGCTGAATTCACAATCACACGCTTTGGTGACTGTGACAACCATGTGTCCCAAGACTATGTTTTTTTTCCCCCATTGGATATTCTTTCCTGCTTTGTTGAGAATTAATTGACCATATATGTGTGAGTTCATTTCTGGGTTTCCATTCTATTCATCTATGCCTCTGTGTTTTCTTGTTGTTGCTGCTGCTGCTGTTGTTGTTGTTGTTGTTGTTGTTGTTGTGGTTGTGGTTTTGCCAGTACCATACTGTTCTGATCAGTACAGCTTTGTAATATAACCTGAAGTCTGGAATTGTGATGTCTCCAGCTTTGCTTTTCTTCTTCAAGTTTGTTTTGGCTGTTTGGGGACTTTTGTCATTCCATACAAGTTTTGAGATTATTTGTTCTAGTTCTGTGACAAATGTTTTTGTTTGTGTGATAGGGATTTCATTACATGTGTAGATTGTTTTGAAGAGTGTAGACAATTTAACAGGATTTTGTGCTTCCCATCCATGAACATTAAATGTATTCCCATTTCTTTGTGTCCTGTTCCATTTCTTTCATCAGTGTTTCATACCCTTTAGAGTACAGGTCTTTCACCTCTTTGGTTAGGTATATTCCTGGTATCCTGTGGTATTTGTGAACCTGTCAATGGGATTGATCCCTTTCTCTCTGTGTTAATTCATCATTTGTGTGTAGAAATGCAATACATTTATGTACATCAATTTCTGTATATTGTGACTTGTCGAATTCATATATCAATTCTAGCAATTTTTATGAGAGTCTTTCATATTTTTTATAGAGCACATCATGTCAGTTCCAAATAGCAAAAGTGCTACTTCTTCCTTGCCGATTTGGATGCCTATTTCTTTTTGTTGTCTGATTGCTGTGGCTAGGATTTCCCGTGCCATGTGAATAACAGTGGTGAGAGGGGTCATCCCTGTCTTGTCCCTGACCTTGGAGGAAAAATTTTCAATTTTTCCCCATTGAGGATGAGATTAGCTGTGGGTTTTTCATAGATGACCTGTATTATGTGCAGGTAGGTTGAGTCTCAGTGTACTTTGCTGAGGGTTTTTATCATGAATGGATGTGACATTTTGTCAAATGGTTTTCCTGCATCTGTTGAAAGCATCATATTGTTCTCATCCTTTCTTCTATTACTGTGGTGCATCATGTTGATTGATCTGTGAATGTGGAACCACCCTTACAGCCCAGGGATATATCCCACTTGATTATGGCAAATAATTCTATTAATGTATTGTTGACTTAAATTTGAAGGTATTTTAATGAGAATTTTGGCATACATAGTCATCAGGCTATTGGTCTGCAGTTTTATTTAAAAATTTTTAAACATTTTGTGAAATGTTTATTTCTTTACTTAGAGTACATAACAGTGAGGGAGGGTCAGAGAGACAGGGAGAGAGAGAATCCTGGCCATGCCCCACACTGTCATGGCAGGGTCCAACGTGGGACTCGAACCCACACACCACAAGATAATGTCCTAATCCGAAATTAAGAGTTGGACAGTAAACCGACCGAGCCACACAGGCGCCGCTGCAGTTTTCGGTTTTAGTGGAGGCTTCATCTGGTTTTGTTATCAGGGTAATGATGGCCTCATAAGATGAATTTGTAAGTTTTCCTTCTTTTTTATTTTTTTGTAATAATTCGAGGAGAATACGTATTACCTCTTCCTTAAATGTATGGTAGATTCATCAATGAAGCCATCTGGCCCTGAACTCTTGTGTTGGGGGGAAATTTTTTTAATTACTGATATGGTTTCTTTCTATTTTCAGATTTTAGATATCTTCCTGTTTCAGGTTTGGTAGTTTGTGTGTTTCTAGGAATTTGTTCGTTTTTCTCAGAGTGTCCAATTTGTTGCATATAGTTTTTAATATTATCTTCTAACTGTATTTTTGTGGTGTTGACTGTTATTTCTCCTTTCTTTTTGTGATTTTATTTATTTGAGTCCTTTCTCTCTTCTTTGTTAAAAGTCTGCCTACGAGGTTTTCATGTTGATTACTGTTTTCAAAGAACCAGCCTCTGGTTTCATTGATTTGGTCTAGCGTCTTTTGGTTTCTATATTCCTTATTTCTGCCTTAATCTCTATTATTTCCTTCCTTCTTCTGTTCTTCTTCTCATTCCTTTATTTGTAAGTTAGGATTGTTTGAGATTTTTCTTGCTCTTTAAGGTAGGCTTGTATTGCTATATACTTCCATCATAGACTGCTTTTGCTGTATTCCAAAGGTTTTTACCGGTGTATTTTCATTTTCATTTGTTTCGATGTATTTTCTCATTGATTTCCTGTTTGACCCATTCATTTAGTAGCATGTTATTTAACCTCCATTTATTTGTGGCCTTCCTCCCCTGCCCCCCGCCCTTTTTTTGCGGTTGACTTCAAGTTTCCTATCTTTGTGGTCAGAAAAGATGTTTGGTTTGATCTCTGTCTTTGGGTACCTGTTGAGGCCTGATTTGTGACCTAGAATGTGATCAATTCTGGAGAATGCTGCATGTGCGCTTGAAAAGAATGTGTACTCTGCCATTTTAGTATGGAGTGTTCTGAATATGTCTGTTAAACCCATCTGGTCCAGTGTACCATTCAGAGCCATTGTTTCCTTGTTGCTTTTCTGTTTATAGATTCTGTCCATTGATGTGAGTGATGTGTTAAAGTCCTCCATTATCATTGTGTTATTATAAATGAGTTCCTTTATGGTTGTTGCTAAATGTTTTATATACTTGGTGAT